>NW_027176031.1:940000-1020000 GCF_023055335.1 Clinocottus analis | reverse complement strand
TTCAACACATCCATAAGTTTTTTAAGCGCTAAATAAACGTTATAAAAAGCACAGCATGCAGCGGCTTTCACGATGTTCTCTGCACAAACAGACTCGATAGCGCTCATATGACGTCATCATGACGTGAGAACGGATCTTGGCGATCTGAAAGAACTCTCTCCCTATAACACTAATATAACTAATATCGCTCCTTTGTCAATGAAGAAGGAAGCTGCTGGTTTTCCGGTGGGAGTGGTCAGCTTATCCAGTGAACTTTCACTAAACCTGCTCTGGATCAGGTTAGGGGATTTCGATGTGTTGCTATAGTGACTGATCTAAACTGGCTTTGTGGAACCGAAAATCCTGATCTACGTCATCTTAACCTGGAGAGGCCTTCAGCATGAGGGTCCATTAGGGCCCATCCTGAATGTTGGATGTTCCATGTAAACAGAAATGAAACAGAAATGAAGATTACGTGAAACTTACAGTCATTGTTTGAGCTTGAAATCTTTAATAAAACAGGAATAGTTACAGTGTTTTATTGACTCATATCAGATTGTAATTAAAATGTGTTCATCAGAAAACATATACCGAGAGTATCGGTAATATGTGATTAATCATGATTAATCCACAGAAACCTGTGATTAATCTGATTAAAAATTGTAATCATTTCACAGCCCTAACATATACATATAGTAATATAGAGGTACAGAACCCCTGAGCAGACTGTCACCATGTAGTTTCATGGGCTTCTCTACCAATACTCACAGTCTGCTGCTGCTCTGGAGAGAGGAGCTCTTCACAGACACTATTGCTGGTGGAAGTCTTTGGGTTAATGGCATGTGGGCCAACAAGCTTTGCAGGTTGGAGAGACGCCCCCAGCAGACCTCTTGGTATTACCTATGCTGCATTCATAAATATAAAAGTGATCCCGCTCTCCTAACACCTAAACACCTAGAGTCACGCACAGAAGTGATGGCTGTTAGCAACAGGCTCACTGGAAGGTGTTGAGGAAATGGTGCACTTGTCCAAATAGATAGAAATCAAGATAGATGTCCAGGATCTGAAATAAGATGATTTTGTTTTAATTCATTTTGTTTAATTTTACAATGTTGTGCACAGTTTTAAGGCCTTAAGTGTGCCATCTTTTTTTTTTTGCAACCACAAGTGACTTGTCAGGGTAAAGAAGACATTTTTTCGACAACCAAAATGTTTCTATTTACTTCAATAAAGTGAAAACACACTGAAAGGGTAAGAGTTGTGAGACAAGCCTTGTTAACCTTTAAAACGTCAATCACTAGTTAGCTCCGCCCCAAAACATAACCGTATTGTCTGTAAATGACCATAATTTATTAAATGAACATCATTCTGTATTGAAGAAGAAACTAGAGATTGAGACATAAACCATGTTTACAATGTTTACTGAGGGAATACATCAAGAGAGGAGTAGAGTCATTTATATAGACTTACTATACAACCAGAGGAGTTGCCCCCTGGTGGTCAGTAGAGAGAATGCAGGTTAAAGGCACTTCCGCCGTTGCCCTCTTTTTTCAGACCTGGAGGTTGCATCCTGCGACAACTAATTTCTTTTGCAGTCAAACATTGAATCTTGTCTCCGTCCAATCAGAGGCAGATATCTAGGATTGTTATTTTCTGTGAGCTGTTTACCTGTTGTCTCGATGACTCATCTCAGACTCTGCACTCAGCCGCTCTGACTTTCTCTTCCCTGACAGAAATGTTGTTTTCATTCATTATTCAATTCCAATCGATTCTGCTCTGCTTGTATTTCATTCGTTAGGCGTAAAGCTGCTGTCAATGAAAATCAACCCTTCCTGCTGACATGTCACATTAAACACCAGCATTGTGCCTTTTGAACAGCAGGACGATTTATAATGTGAGATCTCTGTGCCAGTCACTATTCTAAGTAGTGTGGGGAGAGTGCCACAACTCTGATACTGAACTGATGGAATACATGCTGTGGGAATGTCCATCCAACTATAAAGCAAAGGGTCATCTGACTGTCCTTCACACGCCTGGAGAACCACTCATTTGATCGACTTCACACTTGGCAGATGTATTGCAGGGGAGCCCAAGTAAATGGTTCTCTGTACTGTATCTTGACAGTGAAGTGTAGCAGTGCAGCTGATCATAAAACTCACAGTTGGGATCGGACCTCAGATCAGGGTCACAGATCAGATCAGCACAAAAGAAGAAGTTGAGCAAATTTAACTTTTAGATCCCTGACAGGTTTTTGCCACAAATACTTATTGCTGGTTGATGATCCATATTAACATACACTGTTGTTTGATTATTCCCTCTGTCTTGATGTATTCCCTCAGTAATTATTGTAAACATGAATTTATGTCTAAATCTCTAGTTTCACACACACACACACACACACACACACACACACACACAAACCTGGTGAGAACACACAAAAGCCCTAACGAGGATCACACGTGCAACTATATATATATATATATATACAACTGTATATATGTAACTATACATATTATAATATATATAACTATATTTATATCTATATATACAACTGTATATATGTAACTACATATATTATAATATATATATATATATATATATATATTTATAAACTTTATATGTATCTATGTTAACTTGTTGTATATATATATATATATATATATATATATATATTATATTATATATACGTATATATACATATATATACATATATATAATATATATACATATATATATATGTATATAATATATATATATATATATAGATATATATAGATATATATATATATATAACTGTATATATTACTGCATGATAGCAATGACATTAAAGTAAAAGAAAAAATGATGTCAACTCACAAACTGAAATAAATTGAAAGCCAATATAAAAACCATAAAATGCAAAGTAAGAAGTCTAAAAATAGAAAGGTGTTTGTTCTTTTAGTAATGGATTTTATATGGCTGGGCCGTGTCACATTACAGCAATGAGGTGTGTGTTGTAGTGGGCGGGAGATGGATGAGGACGGCAACAGCACATCTCTCATCCGGTGCTGTTGGGGGACTTTATTGAGCGGCTCGTGGCAGAGGACATTCATTTGACAGGCGCCGGCCTCCCGGCCTCGTACCTGTCTGCTGCAGCCAGCTGCCTTGTTAGACACATCGGCGATGACGAATCGCGGGAGGTGACCCGACTGGCAGCGGGACAGTGACTTGTCTGGTTTCCCTCTGTTTATTTGTCTCAACGCCTCGCTCCTCTACAGGAAGGGGAGGTCTCAGCTCTGGGTCTGTTGAGTCCTTGTTTAACCTGATTAATAGCACAAACCGGCCTGTCACTACCTCCTTCACAGGAAGTAAACACTAAAGAGTGTCTATGAGAACGAATGAAGTCATTATGGCGTCACACACTGGTTGATGGATTACGGCTTTATACATTTTGGCCGTTATGGTCAACTACTGGTTGGTTGGTAAAAAAGTTAACTACTCTACCAAGTCGTCGTCAATGGAAATAAAGGTATTTGGTCACTTAGATTTTTTCCAATATTGTCCAGTGTATTAAAAAAATTACACTCATCCATAGTGCTTCACTTCACTTTTAATAATTTTGCAAGTATAATTTATTTGTTTTACTTGGTCTTTATCCAGATTTAGGATTTGAATAAAGATCTGATCACACTCTAGGTCACATTCATGGAAAAATACACTTTTTAAATAATAAGCGAGTGGTTGGGGTTAGGGAACAGGACATGATGAACACTCAGCGTCTGCCTGGTTAAAGTCAAAGGTTTTCTTGTGGTTGCAGAACACATGACAGTACCGTGACGATCAGGGCGTCTCTGTCAGATTAAGTGATGAGACCAGCAGTATGACTCAGGCTCGGACAGTAACTATGGTTCATACCTTCCTGACAGTTCACCGGGCTATCCTCAACATGTCGGTATTAAAGAGTATCTGACAATATTTGTGTAAAAACAGTCAAAGCTGAGCTGCTGGTGACAGAAGTCATCATGCATGTATGACATTGTCCATCCAACAGACTTCAAGTCTTTCTGTGTTTAAATACTTTTGGCCACAGAACGAGGAATAGAAGGAAAAGATCAATGCCACTCCATCAGTGGGCTGAACAGAGATACTATGTGGGAGGTGATGGTGGACATATAAAGTTCTGTCAGGCCTGGACAAAAGTAAGGACTAAGATGCAGAGAATCACATACAAGCACACTTTTATTGGTTTCAGATCCTTTTGGATGGGTGATAAGCAAATGGCTATGAAAAGAACTCACTGACTAACGAAGACTGATAACAACTAATTAACACAAAAGCGCTCCCAAGAGTATGGGAGGGAGGAAACAGATTACAAAATAACACACTCCAAGCTAAACTAGAAAAACTTTAACAAACGAAAAATCCCTCTCCAAGGAGGACTCCGAAAACAACTCACGTGGTGTAGCAAAAACAAACTCTTGGCAAAAAAGACTTGGGCTGTGGATAGGGGCTGAGGTGCACGGACAAGGACGAAACACTTTGGCACTGGACAAAGGGGAGACGCAGACTGTGAGCACATTAGGGTAATGAGAATCAGGGGAGACAATCAGACCGGTGACACATGAGGAAGGGCAAGTGATCTGAAACGAGAGGAGAGTTAGGCTTCAAAATAAAACAGGAAGTTACGAGACAAAAAACCACCATGCAAGACAAACCTCACAAGTGTGACAAGTTCTCTTCGCACATGAATTTCCTTTGTATCTCAAGATAGTTATATGTGGCAGCATTTTCATGATTCCATATCAAATTCATCTTTCAGACTATTATAAATAACCAGCCAAGTGTTTGTTTTTCCTACCACCAAATCATCCTTTGGCTATGTCCCCTGTTGTAATATATTCATTTTATTTTACATCAATTATTCAAATGTATTGTAAATGTATGTAAACACATGTTCAGCAGAGATGTTCTCACACCAAACCAGAGGCCTAATAGGCCTTTGCTGTAAGCTTCATGCAGGCTCGTTATCAAAGCTGGATAAGTCCAATAAACCCTCATCCTGAGCCTGAGACAGACAGGTCCTGTTTCAGCGCAGCGACACAAGTGGAAACCAAACACTGAGTGCTGCGCCGCCTTCAGAACTTGATGGATGCATTGCCTTGAACAGACATCAAACGCATCACCTCCAATCTCAGCCTCCTCCGAAACTCGCTCACTGACAGTCGCTTCCGTTTTACGAGCATTTCTCACTTCCTATTGATCAATTTGTTTTGTTGCCTCGCCCTGACAACGGAGACATCTGCTCGGTGTGTAGATGATATCCCAATCAAGATACCCAACAACCTACTTATCCTGTCCCTCTGCAATCGCCGCCAATAAAGACAACTGCAACAAATGGGACGCTCTGGTTTATATTCGGCATTTACCACAAAGAGCTGGAGGCAATGGGTCATTTGGGGCCAAGCAGAGTGGTTTTACTAGGAAGCACGCCACACTCTTTTCCTGTTATAATGTAAGGTCAGCGTCTGGTGGAATAGTTTTCAAATGGTGTTTTTAATTGCGCTTGATTCTGGAGCTCAACATGTGGTGGTGACCCCACACTCGTAATGCAAGGATGTGTTTGCACAGTGCGACTAGTCACACAACAAGCCTACCACCTAGAAATGACGTTCAAATATTAGTCAAATAGGTTCTCACTTCTCAGTCAATGGAAGCGTGGCCTGGTTCTGTTCCCAGATCACGTGCTTTAGACCACTGTGTCAAACTCAAGGCCCGTCGTCCAAATCTGGCCCGCCGTGTCATTTTATGTGGCCCGTAACGCTTGAAATGATCACCACAAAATGGGTCTTGGACCAGTTTTTCAGTAGGCACAGGCAAAAAAAATTCTGTGCTTTTATTTTGTAGGGGACATCTATTCACTCTCCTCGACGCTGCGTTCACAACACGCTTTACTTGCGTGAGTTTACACGTTGGACTATTTGTGATAGATCGCTTCATTCACAACTTTTTTCTTTCATGCTTAAAAACACAGAGTCTGTGAAAGATCCACGGCTGCACCTCCATCGCACCTCCATCTCCATCTCTCGGCGGGGCAAGATGTGGCGTGAGCAGATGTGCAGCTCATACCTGCAGCATCGGCTCTTCCACACACATGGGCTGTCATCACCTCCTTATTGTCCTCCTTACCCCCCCCCCCCCCCCCCGCCGCTCGCTACCTCCCCACACAAACACACACACACACAAACACACAGACCATGTGGGCGTGATGAAGCTGTAAAACACCATCAGCACCGATCCTCAGGCGTGCCACGTGGAGGCGGACTGCTGATTGCCACTGATGAACACATTTGGATTCCTGCAGTTAATAGGAGTGATTTTGACTGTGTGAGTGGAATTATGGCGGCAGCGCCAGCGGTGTCAGTCGCGTGGCAGCTTATTGGCTTAGATTGTGAGCATTAGCGGTGGAGCACATCGCCGGGCTGCTGCTTCCTCCCTCCCTATCAAGACTTCTCATCAGGCGTATGGTCTCCACATTCTGTGGTTTCCATCGCCTCGAACCTGCGCTGACATGTCAATTTCCTTAATATGAATACTCACAACTGCCACACATGGGGCACAGAGATGCTGAATGTCAGATTCTCCTTAAAAAACATCGCACCAGAAATCAGGAGCAGAGAATTGGCAGAACCTGGACCGCTGAGAGCTGTATGGAGCCAACTTCAGGCCAAATATTTTGTTTATTTGATAAAAAAAGATTTGAATCAGGAAAATCTAGTTTTGTTGTTGAAAAATTTGAGAAATTATACAATGTATTTGAGGTATAAATAGGTATATTTTTTGGGGTGGAGGGGTGGTGTAGAATATAATTTTGATTCAGTTTTCTTTTTCTTTTTTAATAAAATATATTTTTTCAGTTTTCAGTATTTGTGGACCTCTTCAGCCAAACGTTCTTGAACGGGATCCATTGTTTGTGTTTCTGTTATGGCTTTTAAAAACAGCGGTATTATGCTATGAAACCGTAAATTCAAGACTCAGAAAGGATGTGGTTAGCAGACCAATCACAGCCTTGCGGGCTGTGAACGGCTTGCGTAGCTTTGTCGGACAGTCAGAAATCTTGGGCAATACACGCAAGAGGGCTCACGGGACTGTTACGCAAGGGGCCCGTGTGGGTCTCGCATGCTTGTGTCTCTGCGTAAAACTCGAGTATAAAGCAGCCTTCATGTTGAGCAAGCTGTTGTAGACCATACTTATAGACGTCATAATAAACATGTTACCTGAAAGCAACGTGGTTGAGGCCGGTCCTCAGCCTTCTTTGCTGTCACTCATGAGACCACGCCCCTGCAGTTGAAACCACGCCCCCATAACCAGATCCAGGCCAAAACTCTAAACCCAAAAAAAGAGTGAAAATTGAAAATATCAAATCTGTTACTGAAAACTGGAAAAATATGTTTATTTTTATGTATTTTTTAAAAACAGAACTAAATCTAAATTATGTTTAACCCCAAAAAAGCAATTCATACACTTGTATTTATTTCAAAATCATTGTTGAATTTTTCAAAGTTTAATAACAAAACTTGAATGTTCAAATCCTTTTTTCAAATGAACAAAACATTTGGCCTGGATGTGTTTCCATAAGCTGGCTGACGTCCCGGTAGTGGTCAGTGCTGGTTTTCAGGACGGAAAACGTCTGAAGCTACTTAAGAACACACATGCAGTGTTTTCTTTTGGTTTAATGTAGAAGCGTGGTAGGTGCACTCAAAAGCGTCATGTGATGAGGAACAACCACAGACAGCAGACATCTTTCCATTCCTTGCATATTACAGACCGATGAGCTCAGCGCGCTGGTGATGACTGAGAGGATCTTCTGTGAGTGCAGCCTCTTGTGTTTTGGGGATGAGTCGACTCTTTTTCCTGAGAAAGCTTCGATCCTTCAACGTGTGCAGTAAGATGCTGCAGTTGTTCTATCAGTCGGTTGTGGCCAGTGTCTTGCACTTCGCCATTGTCTGCTGGGGGAGCAGCATTGGAGCGGTGACACCAACAAACTTAACAAGCTGGTTAAGAAAGCTGGCTCCATCATCGGCTGCAAGCAGGAGCATCTGGAACTGATGGTGGAGAGGAGGACACTAAAGAAACTATTGTCCATATTGGACACCCCGGACCACCCTCTCCACCAGCTCCTGCAGGGTCAGCGGAGCACTTTCTCCAAAAGACTCATCACGCTCCGCTGCCACAAGGACCGCTGCAGGAAAACATTCCTTCCCACGGCAATCAGACTATACAACAAATCACCTCTGGCTAGATCTTTGGATTAATTTTCACTGTACAATATATATATATATATATTTATATATATATATATATATATATACATATATATATATATATATATATATATATATATATATATATATATATATATATATATATATATGTATGTGCAGGTATATATATATATCATTTGTTTATATATATATATATATATATATATATATATATATATATATACATATATATATATTCTATTTTTATTTTGTATATATCTGCCATCCCTGCTCTTTCTTTATTTTCTTCATTAGTTATCTTGTGTGTTTAGTTTATTCCATTGATGTTGATGTCTGTGTAAATGTGTCAATGTGGGACGCTACTTTGACAAAAAAAATTCCCCCTGGGGATTAATAAAGAACATATCTATCTATCTATCTATCTATCTATCTATCTATCTATCTATCTATCTATCTATCTATCTATCTATCTATCTATCATAGTAGCACAGGTTACTCTGAGCTTTAAGGTCGGTCCCACACACTGTTTCACTTCCCTCTCTCTTTCGGTCCCATGACGTCCCAACATCCGGTTGAAGCTCAGTGGTGGAGAGCAGTAAAGCTGTGAGGGATTTAAGGTGCTGGACATTTATTTTTGTTTCAAGTCTGTTTAGTTGAGTCAGTGAGGCTTTCTATTAAATGATGGCAGCTTCATTATAATTGTCCTCGCAGACGTCAGTATGGGCGGAGGTCCCTCTTCTGACCTTGATGTAGGAGGTCAGGATTCGTGTTGCCGCTCAGACCTGAATTAATGTTCTTTATTCAACCTCAACCACAATTCTGTCTCTTCGCATTTTAGTTGGCAAACTGTATCCTGTTTCAAACCGTATGCAGAGCAAGCATGGGATGATTTATGTTAAGGAAGCCGAGGTTGTAAAGCAGGAAAGAAAACAGACAAATATTGCAGAAAGCAAGAATCTTTTAAATGTTGGCATTGGACATAAAAAGGAATTGGACAAAGTCCAGAAGAGTTTTGCAGAATTGTCCAGTATCAATGTTCTCCAGCGGCTTGACAACAATACTCCATATTCAAGCAAAAAGACATAACAAAATAAAAACAGTCTTATACAATGTTATCCAGGGATTTGCAAAATTGTCTAGAAACAGATTTTTGTGCATTGTACCACAACATCAAACCTCTGGTGGAATATCAGGTTCAAACAGGCGAAGGCCGGCAATCATCACAAACTAGTTTCAGAGGATTCTTTTGTGTTTATTGGAAGTTTGGAGGCAACGTAGGTGTTCTAGAGACAAAAGCAGCACTGATTAGTGTAAATGTGATTGATTTGTTCAGATCTTTGCTGCAAGACAATGAAATACAATCCACAAAGTTTGTTTTGAGTAGCTGATCCAAGTGGAGGCTTATCAGAGGCCAAACAACCGCAACGAGTTATCACGCTGCAAAACAAGATTATACAATCTACAGCCATGTTCAAAGTGGCAATAATTTTGACATTTGTTTCAAATATCACCAGCTCAACAACTATAATCTACTAAATATGATGCTTGTAATTCAAAATCAACCTGTATTGAGGATGAGGCCCTAAAGTGTGCAGGAGAGAGAATGTAGCTTTAACACATGAAGCATACATAGACTTCTATACAATCAGATAAGCCTCCCCCTGGTGGTCATGAGAGAGAATGCAGCTTTAAGACACTTAAGCGCTCGAGGTTGCTGATTGGTTGCAACTATAAGGCAGGCTAAATAAATGCAAATTGAAGTCACTTTAGCATTTTCTTCAATTTTCAGACCTGGATGTAGCTGCCTTGGCCTCATTGAAATGAAGGAGAAGCCTGCATTGTGTTATTAATGCACTGCTAATATCTTACTGAATATGCCTTTAAATATCAAGGTTTGCTTACACTGTTATGCTGTGTTAACAGCAAACAAGAAACAAACTTTTCGTTCCGTGTGATTACATTTAAAGGTCAACGTCAAGACGGGAACGGATGCAAATTCCAGGGGGATGCTCAATAAAATCCTCGTAGCAATGTCACATGCTTGTCGTGTGTTCGGGCAGCCCGATCTCCAACTGTCTCTCTCTCTCTCTTGTCGAACTAACCCTCCTGGGGCGAGCGAGTGTTGGGACAGCAGGTGTGGTCGGACAGATTGTCGAGCCTCCCGCGTGCACGCAGCGGCGGCACACAGAGCGGCGTGTGCGTCTGTCACAGAGCCACTGGGAAACCTTTAGACAGACCTTTAATTATCCACTGAAGAACAGAGGCTGTATTTGTAATTCGAGAAAGAAAATGTTAATGCATTCTATGGAGGATAATGACACTGTGTGTCTCGCTGCACAGGCATAACTCCCAGGAGTCTGAGTCCACTGATCTCATGAGGCGACACAGGCGGCGTGTCCTCACTGCACAAGGTCTTCTTTCTGTGGAAACACTTTTGAAGCGATATGCTGAACAGCAAATACCTTGTTTTTTAATATTTTGTCTTTTGCTTATTTTTTACCTGATAATCCAACTGATTTATCATTTTGTATTACTTTCACAGTAACTCAGACATTGTGTTGATGTTGGCGGATGTATACGATCAGGAGTGAGGAAGTACAGAGGATCAGACACGAGCAACGTTCTTTCAGCTGCATTTACATCACCTCTTCATAGTTGAGTTGCCTGAACCGACCTGAGCTTCCTGTGAAGATGAGAAATGTATTTTGAAAAAGAACATTTTGCACGTATTGACAGGTTTTTCTGGTGTTTTATTATTTTTTGTAGGATCTCATAGAAACAGTCGTATGAGGATTCGTTGCTTTTTTTAAAGTAATTAATTCACTCATTAATCTCAAACATGCTTTACATCATTGTTCTGCTCTCATGGTTCAGCTATTTCAGGAGCCCTAGCACCAGGCTCAAGGGCCTGAGGTAAGACGTTGTGTGGCCCTCCTCTTTGAGACGTTGTGTGGCCCTCACTGAGGCGTGTGTGTGCTCGTTGGTTTGTCTGTGAGAGAGACAACAGTTGGAACACTATGGAACCCCTGTGGAACACTATGGAACATGTTGGAACCCACCGCGTCTTTGTCAAAGCCACCTGGTCATTGTTCCAAGCAGACTGGAGAGCCGCTCCGGGTGGAACCTCTGGGTAGAAACTCTAGGTAGAACTACCTGGTAGAACCTATGGGTAGAACCTCATGGTAGAACCTATGGGTAGAACCTCCAGGTAGAGCCTCCTGGTAGAACCTCTGGGTAGAACCTCCTTGTAGAACCTGCTGGTAGAACCTCTGGGTAGAACTTCCAGGTAGAACTGTGTGATAGAACCTCCTTGTAGAACCTCCTTGTAGAACCTCCAGGTAGAACCTCTGGGTAGAACCTCCATCATGAATCCAGCAGCTATCGATACATTATCTCTGCTTTCCTTCATGTGTCATGTTCTTTTTTCAGCTCTCCTCTCGCTCATTTCAGCTGATTCATATCTAAACTACTTGCTTGGCTTCACAAACAACTTTTTATTAAAAAAATAATAAAATGATACAGCTGATTATTTTGCAGAATGACACTTGCAGCATATATATAGATTTTGGGAAGCGTTGGACATTTCTGTCAATACAGGATTCATTAAGTAGAGTTAGCTAGTAGAGATCAACATGTATCACCCTGCAGCCACCGCACCGCTAAAGAAACGACCTGCACAGTCATCACCACCTCTGACCAACCAACAGCAGCCTTCTAGTGGCTCAGTTCTTAGGGCTGAGCTCTAAGCTCTGAGAGACCAGGACCGAGACCAGCGGTTCTGTGAGTCGCCCCGCTAATCCCCAGTAGTTACCTAGCTAGCTAGCTAGCAGGAGAGCGGAGGGCAGCACACTGGAGCAACATTTTATCGATGTGCATCACCAAAAGTGACGCGTTGAAACCATTGAACCAAACTTGCACAAACAGTGAAATAAAAATGCTTGAATCGGACTCTTTACCAAATTGCAATTGACTTCCATTTTGCTCGTCTGTGGAGGGCTCGATGGAAGCCTGCAGCTCGTCTGCATCAGCATTTTCACAGCGGACATTGATTTGAAAAAGAAATGCAACACTACAGCGTATTGATGTTTTTTGTAAGCAAGGCCTGAAATGCTTCATGTCCTGTTCATAATGGAGACGTGGACGCACACTGTATCTAAACATATCAGTCACTGCCATGAGAATACTCAGGCTAGAAATCGAGGGAGCAGCCGAGCTGAATGAAAGCGTAGGCACACAGATTATACCTCTTTGATGGCAGTGTCACAGAAAGGTAACGTAGCCAGTGATCTGCTATCTAAGGAACTGTGGTAATCCATGGTGCAGATTGGAACAGACTGCCATCCTCTCCTCTCCTGAGAAGCTCAATTATGAAGAGCAGCCCTCTGGTGAACGCTATCGTGCTCATGATGCTTCAGATCACTCCCTGCTCGCTTTATGGTTCATTTCTGTTTGGAATTTGCTCCTCTAGCCTCGACGAAAGAGAATAGCATGAGGGTTCAAAAGATACGCTGGGAACTTGTTGATTGGACATCTTGGCCCACGTGGGAAATACAACTCATTTCAAATCAGCGTGGCGAAGAAAAAACTGATTTGAATCATTATTAGTAATTTTAATTCATGAACTGAAAAAGTACCCGCAGTCCAAAGTAGAGCAATTTGAGCAGCTTTGACCTCCTATCAAGCCAGGGACTTATTGTTTACATGGGCTGATATCCATCCGTGGGACCAGAATCTGAACAAGTTCCACGACCACAAGATGGATTTATTCGTAGTTTAACTTTTGAAATCATGTTCAAATCATATGTCTGCTGACAAAAACATCCTGTGGTGGATTAATCTGCTTTCACACCAAAAATCAACCGCATGAGAGTCCACTTGGTTAGGACCCAGACCCCCTCTTCTGGAGGTCTTGCACAAGGGTTCCATTGACTCACAGCGGCCAGAACCAGATGCACCATCTGGGCCAACGGACCTAAATTCAGATTAGAAAGCCCCTTCGATACGTTCGTTTGTTCTTTCTTACGTTAGATTAAGATCATATCAACGGGCTGATTTATCATCTGGCTCCAGTTTGATGATCCATGTCTGTGTGGTATGATGATGAGCTATGAACACAAATGACTACACATAGGTCTGTAAGTACAGGACGTGAAACAAAAAACGACTCATTTAAAATTATTTTCCAAATATTAAATTCAACATAAACCAGCAGCTGTCATCAAAGGACAGTAGAGTAAAGCCTCAAAACCAACACACTGTTGCATGTCCAATATTATATTCATAACCAATGAGATCTCACTTGCAAACTGAATAATGACAAACCAATCAATGCACGGAGCAGTGGGGTTAACCCTTTAAGCACTCTGCTTTTCCCAGTCAAGTCAGGGATTCTACATGGAGACCTCTGGCACTCACTAACCCATCCATTCCATTATCCAAACCTTTTATTTGGTTTAGGGTCACAGGGCGCTGGAGCCGATCCCAGCTGTCAATGGGTGAAGGCAGAGTACACCCTGGACAAGTCTACAGTCTATCACAGGGCAGACATAGAGACAGACAACCATTCACACCTCCAGGCAATTTAGAGTCCAAATAACCTATGCTGCATGTGATGCACACAGATGAACAGATGCTGACTCAAGACACCATTTCTTTTTAAATTCCTGGCTCATTCACTCCCAACATTCTGGACCCTTTCCGCCTCAGAACCTGAGATCTTCAGGCGGTCGTTAGCAGCCAGCTCGCGCCACTAATCAGACGCCAGAGGCCCTTTGTAACCCAACAAGCAGAGGAACCGCAGCCAGCCTCCTCTACCAGGTGGCCGCTCACTTCCAGGGGAACCACGGCTCTTTGATGTGTCTTTTGACCCCCGTGAAAATTGCAGGAGGTTCATTTTGCTGAAGTGATGAATCTTTATGAGGAACATGATCCGGCAGGTTTTTTGGAAAAAAATGTGCCCTGTGATGTTGAAATAGATCCCTGACAGAGTGCCTCAGCAGAGGGAAAGAGAGCCCTCCTTTGTCCCGAATGCTTTAATGCTGCTGATTCTGTGTGGAACCCGGTCCTGCTGCTGAAACCCTTTGTTAAAGGGAAGGTTTAGCTTGGTAATAAAGAAACACTTTGTTCTAACATTACTGAAGTCAAGTCTTTCCAGTCGGTTAAGCAGAGACTGTTTTAGAGCCTTTTTAAATTTGTATCTTTTAAGGTCCGTTTCAACCAAAACTATTGATGAATTAAATTATTAGCATTTCTTTAAGTGTTTGTGAGTGTATTCACGCTATGCAATAAACCCCGGAGACGGAAAGAGGTTCGGAATGCTGCACATTTGTCGGTTTGTTTCTTCTTTCTCGTCTGGAGTTAAAACACTGCTCTTGTTGCTGTCACTTCATCCATCCAATCACAGTGAAGGAGGGGCGGGTCAAATAGACTCCCAGTGAAGATGTGATGGATTGTGTTTTATTTCTGACCATGTGGTATTGTGTATGTTATGCTGTGGTTCCAATGGGGTCCTTTTTGCTTTCCTCATGTCAAATCCTTCTGTGTGGGACAATAAAGTCTATCTGAATGTGAAGTTGCCGCTGGGTGCTCGCCCAGATGTTCCCTTGCCGGCCGAATCTCATCAGCTCCTCGCGGCTCCATCCAGAGCAAGTGCTCCATCTTGTGCCAACATTCTTTTTTCAGTATCATAGCAACTGGACGCAATCAAAGCTTCCTCCAAAGCGCATTACAGAAGAGAACATGACAATTTTAAGTGTGGAAAAACCCCTTTGGTGGACACGTCCCTGAGGTTTACAGCCCGCCGCCATGCAGCAGATTGCGTGAAGCAAAAACATTGACGTAGAAAGCCAAATGGAGAAATCAATTGGAATGATAATCTGGAATCATTTAATAAAACAACCTATCCTAAAGTCAAGTCTGTTCTGAACAGGAGATGTTTCAAATGATCAATCACTCGCCCCATGTGACTTTAAATTGTTGCCTCGTACCTCCACGGTGAATAGAAACCAGCCAAAAACTAAAGTAAAGTCTTGATTGTTCATGTACTATCCAAGTATTATCCATGTATTATCATGTACTGCCATTTATTTTCCATGTATTATCATGTACTGTCTATTTATTGTCCACGTCTCTCTTATCCAGTCATATAACCGATAAGTCCCAAACATGCATATTTAAGCACGTCTCAGGTCTCAACTCAGTGCATGAGTAAGGGTTTGAATAGGAGGTAAATCAATGTTCTGATTTAATTTTGCTTTGGCTTCCATTTACTGAAATACATTAAGACTTTTCCCTGTTTTTCTCTGTTCGCCATGGAGGCATGAGGGAAAAAACAAATGTTATTCCGTCATGGGTTGGCTACGGAGGGAGGACCCAAATGTCGACAAAGTTGTACAGTACATTTATTTATTAACAACAAAACAAGAAAACATCAAAACGCAGAACGTAAACACACAGGACGAACCGACACTGGGGCAGGAGACGCAGGGTTTAATACACGGGGACGGTGCAGGTGATGAGACACAGGAGGAAACAACCATCATAGGGCAGGAAGTACAGGAACACAGAGGACACACGACAGGGACTTCAAAATGACACAGGAAACAACCAATACTGTAAAATCTTCACGACTTCCAGGTAACACAGGATGAGTAGTTGATGCTAATGGTAATTTGTTTGTGATGCTAATGGTTATTTGTTTGTGAGGCTAATGGTTATTTGTTTGTGTTAAGTATTTCTTTGAGTATTTCAGGGAGCATTTGAATGATGACTGAATGGTAATGGTCCCAGTCAAAACAATATTACAATGTCAATGCACTGTTGAAACATGGTCAGGTTTTTTATGTACAGCACGTTTCCATCGGCAGAGAAACATTCATGTGCTCATGTTTTCCTCCAGAACGTTCCTTCAATCCAGTGCTTCTGTTTCTTCATCTTCTCCTCTCTCCATGTCTTCCCTTACTTTCCATGCCAGTGGCTTCCTGTCCAGCATGGATGAAAATATCTCTCTTCTGTTGACACCATGCGTATCAAAAGCATGAAAATGAGTTTCAATAACTCATTTCCACAAATATTGAACTGCATACTAGTGAAGAAAAAAATAAAAACTGAAAATGCTAAATGAATGAAAAATAACTTTAAAACTATTATACACTCTCCAGTATACACTTACATTGATGTAATACAATGACGACAATAAAGATGATATTAATAATATGTGCATGTGAAGAGAAATAGTTTATATATTTTACAGGTGCCTTCTATGGATTGTAACCATCGAGAACTCAAGAGGCATTAACATTAGTAATATAATAAACATGAGCCCAGTGAATAACACTTATTATTAAAGCAATACTTAGTAGTCAATAACTAACATTAACAACACTCATTACATAATAAGCATTGATAGTGATCACTCAATAATTTACAGCATATTACCTATCGATAGCCTTGCTAATGGTTAGCTAATGAATTACTCAAAAGTAAGTTGATAACAATACTCAGCTATAATAACCTAAAATGCATTCCTGATAACCTAATAACTTTCAATTCTGCACAGTTCCGTCATATGGTTTGTCCTGAGCAGTCTTTTATTTTTCATGTTTATTTTGTGTATGCTGAGGTTTCCTCGTATGTTGTGGCTGAGACACACGGTATGACATCACTGTAGTTGTGTTCCCATCTTGATCTCCGCCTCTCACATTCCAAGTTAATGGAAGTAATTATACCTCATTTATTTTGCAAGCTCCGGACATTTAATTGTCAGGAAAATATGTGCCATACTGTGCTGCTTTTGTTCTTTGCCCCTGCGCCTCTGGTGAGGAAACCCCCCCGTGACTCCAACCCGGTGTGTTTCTCTTTTTCTTTTTGTCTCCTCGCCCTCGCTGACAGCTCACACATTGCTCCGCTGGTCGAGCGACGGCTGTGATCAGGAACGACTTCACACTGGAACTCTAAAACAGACTCTACTTATGGGAGCTCATACGTTTGTGCTAGTTTTACCTCTCCATGGTGATATGGGATGGAACATCCAGGATATAGTGTAAATCTGTCAGATCTCTGTGTGTGAGGACTGGTGGTCTGTTCCATTCATTCTCTCATAACATATGGGACTTACGGTTTGAGCTCTTCAAATTTGCTTGGTGAATCATCAGAATATGTCCATTTGTGTTGGCTAACATTTTGTCAATAGTGACAGGCTTATTGGTTTTGCAGTTAAAAAGATGTTTCCTCATCGTGAAGCCACGATTTTCATGTTTGCATGTGTGTTGGCAAAAGATGTGCGATGTTGTCTCACTGCAGCTCACAAGGTAAGGGGTCAACACATCTAGGGATCAGTCCTTTTGGTCTTTGTCCACTGAGATTTCTTTACTTATGACTTATTTCCCACAGCTCATATCTGGTAAACACCGGGTTTAAAGTGCTGTGGTGTACCGATCGGTCCATTAAAGCCACTTGTCGGGTGTTTTCTGCGACTTTCTTTCGGTTGGGGACCGTCATTGGCTGTGGTGTTGGACCCTCGTGTACATGTTGTTGTGTTTAGATGATAAATGGGGATTACACTTTTTGGAATTGGTCCAGTCTTGAAGGAGAAGGCTGTGGAGAAATAAACCTTTTCTTCTTCTTTACCTTCAGCTTGATCCACTCTGTTGGGAGTTGTGTCGCTCAGAGAAGTCTCGTTCTGAAAGCTAGCGTTGCGTTCACATTGTTGAAGTCATCTAAATTAGCTTCAAGACGACTTTAAGGCAGTGGTTCTTAACCTGGGTTCGGTGAGTCACTCTCAGGGGTTCGGCAGGGGTCAAGACACATAAAGTAGAGCCCGGTTCACATGGCAACATTGGGCCGCAACACACAATTTTTCTTTTATCTTCTTTTCTTACTCCTGCCTGTTCTCGGCGTTGCACCCATCGACAAACCGATCCTCGCCGCATCATATGAAGTTCCGTCCCTGATTGCAAAGCAGGGCAAACCACACACCATTGGTGAAACACTCGTAAAACCAGCTCCGTTAAAGATGGCGAATATCATGCTGGAATAATCTGCTGAAGAAAACTTGTCCCAAATTCCTCTTTCAAATGACACCATGAGCAGCAGAACAGACAACATGAGCACTGACATCTTGGCTCAAGTAGTTGCAGATCTGATTTCAAGCCCAGCAAAATTCAGCCTCCAACTCGACGAGCCCGCCGACGTTTCCAACCTAAGCCAGCTTGTTGTATTTGTGCCCTTTATGAAAGACGACGTGATAAAGGAAGATTTTTTTAAATTTTGTAAGCCTCTTACAACAACAACCAAGGCAGTCGATGTGAGGAAACTTATGCATTGTGGTTACATGCATTCGAATTACTGGCTTAATCGGACTGAAATCGATTTATCCCTTTCATGTAAACACCTTTGTTTGAATAATTGCGGTCCGACTACGATCCAATTATCACCCCTGGATAATTCGATCCGACTCGGTTGATAATTCGGACATCCTGGCATGTGAACGGTGAATCGGATTAGGAACTGGACTATGCGCCTTTAAGCATGCTCAAGATCCCGCCGCCCCCTCCTTCCCTCTCTCCCTCCATCCCAGGTCGAAAGAGACGATAAGTTGTCACTGCCGGGAGCCGGCCGGCAGAAACAAACGTAAAAGTCGGGTTACAAGGCGATACTACCTTCGGTGGGTGTCTCTGCTAGCTCCCTGCTGTTGCCAGCTAGCGCTGCTGCTGGTTCCCTGTTTGCTCTCCGCTAGCTCCCCGACAACCACCGAAGGTAGCGGGGTTCTCTCCATTATGAAGAGTGAAGAGGTCAAGCGGAGATGACTGTATCACCAATACATGTAATGAAAACAGCGCCACCTATCGTATCGGATATGACATGCTTTCGGCCAATGATTCGATTTATTCACTGCCATGTATATTAGGATAATAGCAGTTGCCCCGAAAGAGAGCATAGTCCGACTAAAGCAAAATTCAAATTAATACCAGCATGTAAACGCACTGATGGAAACTACCCTCCTGCCAACTTGACCTGACACTCGTGTTCTGCTTCTGGATAAAAGACCCCGCCTCCTCTGGGTCCTCCAGGTAAATCACGTGAGTGGAGCCTGTCTCACCTGCGCCTGGACACAACCCCCTCAGCGGAGCTTCACGCGGGCAGAGCCTCCCCGCTAAAACCCGATACCTGTGACGTCACGCGGGCAGACATCAGCGTGCCTGCAGGCTCCTCGCAGCTTCTCGCTCTCGGGAGGGACCGCAGCTCTGACCCCGCCGCTGCAGCCACGAGGAGCTGGACCACGCCGCGGAGCTCCGCAGCCTCTCCCCCGCCGCTCACCAGCGGCTGCTCACATCTCGTCCCCCCCCGCGAGGCTGCCGGGAGGAGGCGGGTGCTTTATGGGGCTGCGCCACTCCCGAGGAACCAGCTCTCTTCTCCTCACGAGCCTCCTGTGGACCCGGGCTCAGGTAAGCTCTCGCCTCGCTCACCTTGTGGAGCGTTCAAGCCGAGCGCGCCGGCTGCGCACGCGCCTCGGGACACGCACGCGCATTGGGACACGCACACGCCTCGGGACACTTTCTTTCCCTCTCAAAGTTGGAGTGCTCTCAGGTTTCTTTTCAGAACACCATGTCGGCTCGTGAGGAGCTGCTGCTCGGACACATGTTCTCACTGCCGGCGCTCCCGACACCCGCTGCGGCTGCAGAGGCAACGTGAGTGATTCAGTGATCTGGTGATCTGGTGACGTGCGGGAACATGCAGAGCTCGCTGTGGTCTGATGCTCACCTCCTCCTGTTTCACACACGTTGACCAGCCTTCACTGCAGCTCCTCCAGCACATTGATAACGCTCTGTGTAACAACACTGACGGTATTCCTCAGTTTTATTACACATTTACAAATCCACAAAACTCCATATAATATGCAGCAATAAGTCACTGTCGTGATTGAGTGAAGAGTGGACTATGTCTTCTATTCCAACAGTTCAAACCCTTAAGATATGCAGTTTACTTGGATAGAAGACTATAGAACAAACTTGGTAAAAGTCTTTAAAGATTGCTTGATTATCACGTACAACTATGAATATGACTGTTGCTGCTTATAGCAGTGTGAAACATGTGTTAAGTGTTAAATCCACTGATGGATTTACTCTTGTGAAGCGAGAAACACACAAGTATGCCCTGTGTGTGTGTGTGTGTGTGTGTGTGTGTGTGTGTGTGTGTGTGTGTGTGGAGAGCGATAGATAGAGATCTTGAGTCAACAGTTTCATTCTTTTGGCCTAAAAGAGTCTCTTTTCAACAGGTCTAACAATACTGGACTCAGCTAAATAAACATCATTTTAACCTTGCAGGAAAAAATGTAAGCCAAAGAATAAAAGCATATGCCTAACTCCAAGCCAAGAAATGTGTTCTTTTCCAGAGGTAAAAGGGAGCCCATTGAGACGGATGTTTTAGAAGTGCATATTTAATTTAGTTTCTTTCAAACTGAGAGGAGGAAGACTTCCAATCTCAGCTTCCAGTTTGTCCAGAAATCTAAATGTAACAGTTGTAGTTTTCTAAAAGTTGTGCAAGGTCAATAAGACGTGAGTTGAATGGGTCTCTAACCGGACCACGAGGAGGTCTGGAGCTCACTTACTGGCCTGACGAGTGGTGCTGAGGAGAGAGCTGGTCTCTGGGGATGCTCTCATCAAATAGGAAGTGTTGGTTTAAAGAAGCAACATGTTACTCCAGCTCATTTCTACATGTGGCTTTTCTTCCCCTACATACTGGCTGCTGATCAATAACCTGAACCCTGACATTTCTATAATAATAATAATAATAATAATGAATTATAATGTCTTGTAGGTTTTCTTTCCAAAGAGCTATGTGATGATGTATTGTTTAAGGTGTGCAGGTTGCTCGTAACACTAAGCAGAAGTCAAGGCGGTTGACTTCATTATGACTTATGCATTTATCAAAGGCCTTTTGTTCATGACTGCTTAGCATAACAATAATTATGTGAAGGTAAAACAATGTGCTGTACAAATATGACTATATTAAAATGTGAACAGAACCATATTTTAGCGTTTTGACTGTCTGCTCTGCTGGACACGTTGGACCATCAGACTCTGGACTGATCTAGACACAGTTGTGAATCAAAGACCAACAGATGCATGTTTCCTGCAGTGCATCTGTCTGAAAGTCAAAAGGACTTTTTTTCGACTTTCAAGGATGTAAGGCGTTATCTAAACAACCCTGTCGCCAGAACCCAGTTCTGCAAAGCATGGAAATATTGAGTCAAACGTACGTTTCATATCGCCGCTGCATGGCGTTGCAGAAGCGCACAGTGGTGTGTAGTTAATGCTGTAAAACATTGTTTAGGGTTAGGCAAGAAAAGCTCTTGCTGAAGGTTAGAACCAGACGATGGCTTGTCTTTTAAACGTAGTGTAGCTACTTGACAGGTGAATAAATAACAACTGAGAGACTCTGATTTCTGTAGAGATGACAAAACATTTGGAAATGCCAAATTCTGTATTTTCTCTGTGGTTTGTTTTGTTATGTGTGAAACCTCAGCACGAGGCTGCTCTTGTCTTTGATCACGAGGAGAGAATTAGAGATCTAGTGCTCCTGAAGCCGGGTGGAGCGCCACCTGCTGACCCGATTGTACACTGCTAACATGTTCCACCTGTTTCTTATTCTCTTTTTAAATCTTTAGTAAAATATGAGATCATGAAAGCATTGTTCAAATATTTATATCTGGATGAATGGATGGGTAGATGGATGAATAGATGAATGGATGATAGATGGATAGATGATGAAGGGGTGGATGAATGGATGGTGAAGGTAAAGAGAGAACTTTGGACAAAATGAATTGGAAGTGAACAAACAAACCCTCTCTGGCAGATTTGTGGTGCTAATGCCACTTTGTGTCGTCATTTATTTTTTTTGTAATTCTGTGTTGATGTTCAGATCATATTTAAAAGTTTAACTGTGATTGGAAGAATTTGTAGATGTGTATTTGTGTTTACAGTGGTACATGGTGTAGTGTGTGTTTGTGTCTATAGTGAACTTCCTCCCTCAGGTCATGACCTCACCGCTGCTTTCTGTGACAGCTTGCCTCCTCTTTTTCTTCCTCCTCCTCCTCTTCTTCTGCTTCCTCCTTTTCCTCCTCCTCTTCTTCCTCTTTTTCCTCCTCCTCCTCCTCCTCCTCTTCCTCCGCTCGGTGCCACATAATGGAATCTGAGAGGGTTTAGCTGACGGCAGGTTAATTGCCTGTGAGATTCCTGCGCTAATGGAGCTAATCCGGCCTTTGTGTGGTTTGTGCTCCAGATTTGAGCTTGTTTGCCAGGATATTGTGTGAGGTCGCATGTATTAAGTGATTAGCATTGAGGCTCCGTGTGCTCTTGTCTTTCTGATGAATACTTCACAAGGAGCTCAGGGAGCTGTCACGTTTTCCACCAGGACACAAGACCACTGCTCAAGATGTACACAAGCAGGGATTATGAGACAATGGACCCAGCACCTCTCCAACATGAGGCACACGATTATGTAGTTGTTTTGTCTTATTTGGTTTTGGTTTTGTGCTTCTTTGTGGTCATTTTAAGTCTCTTTGTAGTCATTTTAAATCTCTTTGTGGTCTCTTTTGTTTTGCCACATTGTGTACTTGTGTTTTATTTTCATTTAGTATTATTTCTTTATTGGTTTCTGTTTATTTTGAGTCTCTCTGAGGGACATCTTGTAGGTGAAGGCCAGAGGCCCCTGACACAGTGGCCCCTGACACAGAAGATTCTGACACAGTGGCCCCTGATACAGAGGCCTCTGACATAGTGGCCCCTGACACAGAGGCCCCTGACACAGTGGCCCCTGACACAGAGGCCCCTGACACAGAGGCCTTTGACACAGAGGCCCCTGACACAGAGGCCCCTGACACAGAGGCCTTTGACACAGTGGCCCCTGACACAGAGGCCCCTGACACAGAGGCCTCAGTGGCCCCTGACACAGAGGCCCCTGACACAGAGACCCCTGACACAGAGGCCTCAGTGGCCCCTGACACAGAGGGCCCAGACACAGTGGCCCCTGTCCCCGGTCGGCCCTTTCAGTAACACATTCTGAAACCTTTTGGAAACAGCATTTCACTGTGCTCCTTACCTCTTTGATGGAATTCAAAGTCCCTTTTCTCTTCTACATGCTTAAAAAACGATAAAATGTATTACCATTATATTTTCCTGCTCCTTCAGTTCTTGAGAAAGACATCTATAACTGGTCTGTCTGGAACTAAACCCCTCTCACATTCCTCTCTTTGTGGAATGACATCGCAACTAAATGAGTTTTTTCTCTGCCGTGTCCTTCATGTGTGACTTTACTGGTTGTTGTAGCTGTTCGTAAATAAGTGTAAACGTTCCTTTTATTGTACCAGCCTGAGGGAATCCTCTTTTTGTGAGTGAAGTGCATCCTTCAGAGGCCAGTTCCAGGTTCCTCAGACTCCTCTGCTCATCAAGGACCTCTCTGATTCCTTAAAGGGATTGTTGGTGTGTTTTTTGAAGCCTATCCGATTCATAATGAACTACCGCCTCTTTCAAAGAGCGGCTGCACCCTTGTCATTGTTAGCGGTATGTCAGTTATCTGTAATTAAAGCCATTTATTATACAAGACTTAATCAAGTCACTCACAGATTGGATTTCGAGGCCTATTTCTTTGTCGATCAAACATCTCCAGCTAATGCCTCTGGCGCGTCAACGTGAAGCAACTCGGCATGTGTATCGTTTAGGTTTTTTCCGATACCGGTGCTAAATCGATACTTTTCAAACAATACTGGTGCCTAAACTACAAAACAGCAATCCCAATGACATGGATTATATTTAATACAAGATATAATATCTATAAATATTTATATTTTCTAGCGTAAAGAAGTCAATCCCAGCCAAGACATAATCCGGCACACAATGTCTCGTAAAATGGTCGGGCCGTTGTTTGAATTTAACAAACAAGACTTATCGTTTAGCTCGTGAGCTTTAGAGGTGTTGGGAGGTAGATGTTGATACCTTTAGACAGCGTTAAGTCAAAGCTAAGATAAGCGTCTGCTGGCTGTAGCCTGATATCTACCGTACCTTTCTATCCGTAATTGACACAACACTTTCCCTTCACATCAACCACACTGTAGTAGCACAAATTTTGTTATATACACACACATATACATATATATATATATATATATATATATATATATATATATATATATATATATATATATATATATATATATATATATAAAATACATTGAAGTGTTGGATGTGACTAGTGTTTTTTACAAAATGATCCAGTGTCAGGTTCAGCTAGAGAAATTTGTCAAGTTTTTATTTTTTTAAACTACCATTAAGTCTCATCCTTTTTGGTCAAGAATGATGCATTTGATATTGTCACAGTAAGAGTATAATGACATCTCGTCATCGTCTTGTCTTTGTCATGGAAAATAATTTAATTGAGGTTAAAGAACATATTTAGTCATGGGGGGGGGTCTAAGAGAACCACTCAGTACCTTCATTTCACTGATCCAGGCTCGATAGCACAATAAAATGGAGAGCAGGGGGAGCTGAGATTCTTTAAATATGTGTCATCATTCACACATGAAGGGGGATATTAATCATCAGACAGATCTGAAGGGCCCTCCTCTTGGCCTGCCTGTCTGTCTACAGATACATTAGCATGCTGATGGCTGATGCGGAGGGAGATGATAAGTGACTCCTGCAGGCTACGGACAGACATTTGTGCTGGCAGGCATTCAGTTTATATTCCGTAAACCTGGATTTGTGTCCCTTATTATGATTCTGTGTTTCAGGTTTTAAGAATAGGACTTGGTGAAGTACAATTTGTTTTCCAGTACAAACCTTTTCAAACAGACATTTTCTTTTCCAAGAAAACCAACTCCTACAGAAGCATGTACCTAAGGTGCTTTTCAAAAACCTCAATACAACATGATCAATATGTCTTGGCTTGTAAGAGAGGGTGTGACTGGACATCACCGGGCGTGGAAAAGTCCACCTTATTACCACTTTGTATTTTTTTCTCAAGTTCATTATAAACACCAGACAACTTCTCTGGTTGTATAGAAGTCTATGCTTGATGCGTTAAAGTTGCATTCTCTCTCCTGGCCACCAAGAGGCAATTCCTATGGTTGTATAGAAGTCTATGCTTCATGTGTTGATGCTGCATTTTCTCTCTTGACCACCAGGGGGTGACTCCTCTGGTTGTATAGAAGTCTATATAAATGACTCTACTCCTCTCTTGATGTATTCCCTCAGTTAACACTGTAAACATGAGTTTATGTCTCAATCTCTAGTTTCAAGTCTTCTTCAATACAGCATGGATTGAATATTCCTCTCACAGCACTTTAAATGCAGAGAAACCGGAATGGACTTTTTTTTTTTTAATGGTGTGATTTTAATGCTTGGAATTCAAAAAAAAAAACATCTTATTTTTATAAATGTGTTAATGCTTGTGTTAGAATTATTTCAGCCATCAAAACACAAAAGTAAAATGGCTACAGAGGTGTATCAGTAACAAATGTATTAGAGTCAAAAAGCAGAGGATACTTTAGGGCGGGGCTTAATTTTGAGTGACTGGTTTCATTGTAAACTCAAGTTTAATTGTTGGTGTGTATTTGTATGAAAGACCTCAAATGACCCCAAGTTGGTTTGTTTCACAGAACCATGTGAGAAGTCACTATTTGAAATGGGACAGGAAGGTGCTTTACCAATACATATGACCCACTTATCAAAACGATTGTTTAATCGTTGGTTTAAAGATAGAGGATGTAGTACAGACTGTAGAGTGTCTCGAGGCAAACTTCCTTCAATATCTATAACCATCACATTCGTACCTCAGGCCTTAATGCCATCAGCTGTGTATCTGTCACTCCTCCATCATTTCTCTCGGAGCCAGGTCCCATTGACCCGTCTGCTGACCCGGTCCAGTCTCCTGTACTGGGGCGTGAGGGAATGTGCCGCGACAGATGAGCGGCGCTCACATTGAACAGCGTTCATGGAGGTAGTCCGTGAGCAGCTGTCCCGTCAGGAAGTGTCACCATAAAAAGCTGCCGTGTGTCCGTGGCTTTTGGTTGAGACTAAAACCCAACGTCGAGACATGTGTGGAGACGACTCGGTCACACTGGGATGTGACCAAATGTGTGAAGGGAGACATTAAAATAAACCACGCTTGTGCAGTAACAATTGCCTCCCTGACTTGTAATTTGCTATAATGCACTGTTGTCATTGTTGTCTAATTACAACATAATTATAGAGCTGTAATTAAAAGGCCAACCACCCAATGTAATCAGGAGCTTCTCTGCCAGAAGAACATGTCGTGTTGACCCTTTCTTACAGTAATAGCAGCCTTTCACAGTTTTCCGTGCAGCGTTTCATTTTGTTTGATTTCCTTTTTAACAGCAGCTCATCAGCTCGATCACAGAAAGAATGTCATTGCCTGTCTTGTTGAAATTGTTGTTGAGATAGAAATGACGCAGCAAGCTTTTGGCTAAATTCTCTAAATGTGCCGCCTGATGGCCGGTCCTTTGCTGAAGATGTTGCCTTTAATGAGCGTGTGCATGAGTGTGACAGTAGAGAGCAGGTTTTGTGTCACACAGGGTTTGGTTTGGGTCAGGAAAAGATTGCGGTTTTGAAATAATATTAAAAAAGGTGAAAGCAAGCATCTTTCTCCAGAGTTGCCCAGGGACTTAAGTTGTGAAACCATTAAGAGGTTATTCCTGCTTTAAATGTTGAGTTTAAATGTTTTACGACTTTCCAGATAAGGTGATTAATTTGATTGTGAAATGTTCTTCAATCTCTGGAATCTCTCTTTGGATTCCATTCTGTGTGACTCAATGGGATTACTGATCAGTCAAATCCAGAAGTCATTACAGGTGACTATTGGAATGTATATAGTCGCATGTTGTTCTGTCTTTGGTCTGAGATCAGAGGGTCAGGTCCTCTCGTGGTGTTGAGTCACGGAGAGTTGCAAAACTTTTAGAAGAGCACAGATCCAGATTGTTTTGCCAGCAGCACGGATCGGCCAATAGAAAGCGTTTCTGTTGTTTTGGTATAGCAGCTGGTCTACAAGAATAAAGAGTATTTTCTTTCACCGCCTTACTGAAAAATCATTTCAACCACTCTGAAGTTGATGTAAACTATCAAAAGTTGTGAATGTAACCCTAATACTTTTGAAAAGGACATCTATAGTGGTTATCTGCATGAAAGCACACTATTCAAGGACATTTAGGAAATAAAAGACTGTATTTTTATAGCTATAAATAAATCTTGTCATTAGTAGTTTTAATGATGTAGTACAAGCTGGTAGAGCTAGGAAGTTAAACAGCTCATAATTCCCTCTGCCTTGTATCATATTTGTACTGACAATGTGACATTCTGAAAACATTAATATTTGTAAAATCTACTGACATTCAGAGCTCACCCACAACCAGGATCATATCCTTATTGCTATTATAAACACAGTTCACTGCTTATTAAGTATTACATCCTGTCAACTCATAGATGACATGCTGGCTCACATACACACTTCAGCTATTTGATCCCTCTCTCCAGAAGCTGAGATGCATGAAATATTTCTCAAAGAGTACTTCACACCTCTCAGGGAACTTGAGCTTTGTTGGCTGACAAAAGGTTATGTTTTGTTTCCCTGGTTACAACTCTGCTACCTGCACTCATTGATACTTGAATCATTTACATGTGTCATGTCATTACTGCATTTTGATTCTGAAATGTTTGGATCCAGAAGATGACATTTTTATGCTTATTGTTCGCTACTAAATGGAGCATTGTTTGGCCCGTCCTCCATATTATTATTAAACGGTGGAGACACTATAAAACACTGTTAGCTCCTTCAGCACTACTGCCGTGGTTTGACCTGTCCACTTCCAGCCGCTGGCATGTGGAGAGCTGTGTGGAGGCTCTAAAGCTGTAGACCCCTGAAAGTCATGAGCATGCCACATGGTGACATTCACAAAGGCACTCAATACAAGCTATTCTAAGGCATTAGAACCATCATTTTAAACTTACCACAGGGCTGTCTTTGGATTTTAGGGGTGGTGCTGTGGCTATCTTAAGGGTAACCCCTCCCTGGCATGAATCCCACAATCATAGATAATGCTCTGAATTATATATACCATTTCTAATACCAGTAGTTGTACAACATAATCTTAATTGCCGTTTCACTTTCCAGTTGGTTTATTCCCCGCAGCCCACAGCTTTCTACCATATCTTGAGGTTTCATAAGCAGGTGAAGTTTTCTCACTTCAGACCAATAAAGGAAAGGTTGGACCTTGAGTGAAGATAGCCGGTGAGAGAGTTTGAATTGTTATTGTCATTGTGGGACAGCTGTTAGTTTTCCAGCACATTTCAGGTTGTGGACAGAATTCTCAGGTGGGATTCTTCTGCAGTAAGTTTTAATTTTCAGGGTGTCTTTACTTTGCCAACTTCACTCAAGCTCTTGTAGCCCAATGCAACTCAACTCAATTCAGTTGATTTTATATAGCCCAGAATCATAAATTACACATTTGCCTCAGGGCTTTACAATCTGTACACATAACATCCCTCTACCAAGACCCCACATCGGATCAGGAAAAACTCCCCAAAGAAAGATAGTAAAAACCCTTTCACAGGGAAAAAAAGGAAGAAACCTTCAGGACAGCAACAGAGGAGGATCCCTTTCCCCGGATGGACAGAAGCAATAGATGTCATGTGACCAGAATGAACAACGTATCAGAGTAATAGCACATTACAAGAATATGACAGAAATGATTAATATAATGAGTAGGAAGCAGGGTCCAGGAGGCAGGAACCGGGAGGCAGGGTCCAGGAGGAAAGGCTTGGGAGGCAGGGTTCAGGATGCAGGCTTCAGGATGCAGGGTCCAGGAGGCAAGACCCAGGAGGCAGGGCCCAGGAGGCAGGGTCCACTGTCTAGCCAACACAGTGTGTTGTTGGATGCCTTGCTGCTGTGGAGCGTTTCGCACACGTTTAAGGCGGTGGAGGTTTTGGGTTGACACATCGGCCTTCTGCTCCGGCAGTATGGCTGAGAGACGGCTTCTAGAAGGACATCAATTATTCACCGAACCATTTCCTCCCTTTTGGAGAACATAGGAAATTAACTGCTGTTGTACTGCAAATATGCAGAATCACACGTTGTGAATATGAAGTAGACTAAATTGTCTAGGTTTCGTTAACTTAAACCAATTTGAAAAGACTAAATGAACTGTGCTGGTCATCTGGACCCATGTGTGCATGTGGGGAGGACAGCCTTCACTTTATCTGTGTTGTGAGTCATTCATCTTTCTGTGTAACAGGGCGACATGACGTCCAGTCAAAGTTTGACTACAAAGACAGCGATTTGACAAATAAACTCTTCCTGCAGAGGCTGTTTTGATTAATTATTTAAGTTGTAATATGCATACACACAAAAAACCCTACTACCCTACAGTGACTATGGCAAAGTCTGTTTTTCACTATAATTGATTAGGGCGTTGGATATCAGACACGTGGATTAATGAAAAGATTGAAATGATTGGTGCTTGATGAGCGCAGTGTTTCATCTCGCTGCATTAATTTATCAACGCTCTCTGAAGGTTGCTTGTCATCTCGGTGCTGCGGTTGCCAGCTGACAGCCAGTCTTTCTTCCTGCCAGCTGTCTGAGCATCAGTAAGTGAATAACCCCGTCGACAAATAGCCTGTATAGTATCTCTCAGTCTCCGCAGAGTGATGAGGGGGACTAATCGGCGTCTGCAGAGGAGCATTGTGGGGGAGGGAGAGCCTGGAGAGTCATGACAGGAGATAGGTTTGGTATCGACTGTAGGCTTACATCACGCCTCCTTAAACAACTCACAGCGGCTGCACTCTTACACTCTTATTTACAGTCAATCACTGCTCCGTGTTCCAACAACTGCACTAATGCAATGCTTTTTCTCTCTCTCTGGCTTGTTGGTATGTATTTTCTTATCCAGGCTAGTTATGTTTTTATCAATCCAATAGTACACTGACAAACCACATCTCCATCTATTGGACAATCATTTCTTTCTCTGCCATATTCCCTCGACATGGTGCCCCATTGCTCTACTTAACTCGACTCGGTCTTTTTTGGTTTTCCAGTAGCAAAGACTGTGGATAGTACACTACGCCGTACACTCTTCATACACCATGTACACTAAAACATACATAATGTATACTACGTTGTACACGACACCACAACATACAATACACCAACACTGAACCACAAACTGTGCCAACACTGTAATGTACACTACACCAACACTACACCATACACTACGGCGTGCACTACACCAACACTAGGCTGTACACTACACCAACACTACACCGTACACTATGGCGTGCACTACACCAACACTAGGCTGTACACTACACCAACAACAGGCTGTGTACTACACCAACACTGGGCTGTACACTACACCAACACTACACCATAAGCTCCATATGCTAATGCAAAACTTTGGCTAAACACTACTTGTAACACATGACTTGTATAGTCAGAAAGCATTGGTACAGGGAAAAAGAAAGAATCGGGAGAGAAATAGCCTTAAATGATCATGGACAAGTCAAAGTCCAGAGCTACTGTAGGTCCGCTCCGGATGAGTCACCCCAACCCTGAAGAGGATGAGTGATACAAACAGGATTTTAAATCTCTGGAAAGTAATTGAAGGATCCATCATATCTCCTTTGTTAGCTTAGATCCTTAGGTAAAAATGTAGTGTGTCACAGTGTGTTTAGGCTTATTTGACTAGCCAATCACAATGCGTTGTCAGACAACATCGCTTTGCTTGCTCATTCATTTGAATGACTTGAACCAGTTTTGTACATAGTGCAGTTATCAAAGAGATAGAAGATGGTAGAGGTTAATGATTTGATTGCCATGAGCATGTGATACAATCAGCATGTAGCAGGTTGTGCTGCATGCTGCATAGAGGATCTCATTCAATGTCATTCTTTGTGCTCCTGTATTGACTTCTTGTCGGCAGTTAATGATCAGCTGCTCAATTGCCCGTGTGTAACTGGCTTAGAGGACACCAGCCAGCTCAGTGCAATCCCAGCAATCAGCTTGGTTTAGTCCAACGAGTGGTGTTGGCAGCTCAGTACGAACCTCCTCCACCCCCTGACACCTACACCAGCACCTCCTCCCTCCGTCCTGTCCGCATGACTGCTGTCCTTATCTCTGTGGACTATGGAGTCGAAGTGGAGAAAGGCCCAACTCAGACAAAATAAAGGAACACTTTTTACAGTCCACTAAAGCTGGGGATGTAGACCTCAACACAACCGTTAAATCCACTTTTATAGTTGGTAGAATGAAGCTCGTTCCCGGCTCTTTCTTCAGTCTCTCTCTCTGAGTATCCGTCCATTACTTCTGTTCTGTCGATTGCAACAACTCGATGGATATATGGGTTGAGTTTCAACTGAGTAATGACAATATAATACAGAATTCCTCAGTAAAACATGAGTTCATGTCTCAATCTCTAGTTTCAAGTCTTCTTTAATACAGCATGATTTTTGTTAGTACATTATGGTAATTTAGAGTCAAACAGACCTTAAAGCTTAAGGCTTCAAAATGACTGCCCACAAAATGAATCTATGCTTACATACCTTAACAATGTACTAATATAAATGTATGTCATAACAGTACTTGCAACCACCTGATAGATTCACAACCAAGAATATGCATTTTGTAAAACCCTAAAAACAAAATTCACGGTTTTATGACTTTTTATGTTTATTTGGCTTTGACTGCCAATAAAGTTGAGGAATACATCCACAGAGAGGTCCGGAGTCAGACAACCAGTGAACTTTTGATTTATTTCTCTCTAATAAGTTACTGTGTGATTCATTTGAAATTTAGCAGTTAAACACAATTTACTTCCCGCTCTCCTTTACTTTATTTCCCTGAGACTGAACACATCATTTCCTCTATAGAGCTGATTGAATTGAATGTACATTAACCCAAATGAAACCCATTTCTGGGATTTGCCTCTGATGGTTTTCAGCATCATTACGGAAAGAGTACAATGGCGGTCCGACAGCACTTGCAGTGAAGCGTTCTGCATCTGCAGCTAAGTGCCACTGCTGTCAATGGAAAGACCAATGCAGAGGCTTTTGTTCATTTTTATTCAGAATCAGATGGAGTAGAAAAAACTAACACTTTTGACAATGTCTCATCAAGTAAAAACTCCAGGTAGAGTCTCGTTTGTCACAACTCTCCTCAAGTTTTTCTTTTGTTCTGCTCGGGTAAGAAACAATTCAGTCAGTGTCGTGTGGCCTGAAGACTAATGTTCACTTAAAGTCTTTGCCCATCACGACTGAAAAGGAAAAAGTCGATCACAAAGACTCAGGCAAAGCTCTGCATATTGGCTGATTCTCTCAGGTATTACGTCCTCGTGCTAAAAGACAGAGGAGAGATGTCGGTTCCCCGGTCAGGTTAGGAGATGGAGGGGGTGTAGGTGATGCTATCAAGAGAGTATTCACACATTGAGGCTTTACATCGGTGTCGGCTGGTTTCCTGAGGCACACGGGATGTTGTTGACCTTCAGAATCTGTGTACAGTTTAGTGAAGTCACGCCAACTTTTACTTCATTAAAAAAAAAACACTAAAAATGCACTACGCATAAAAGTCGACCACATTCAAAATGTGCTGTTCATTGGCCTCATGCAGAAACATTTACTGCAATGCTCATATGTTCACCTTTTTCATGTTTGGAGAGAAAACATCAACCAGTATCAAACTTTTTTAAGCATCCAAATGTTCTCTTACCAGACGTGCAAAATGATTGCTTGTAAATTGTGTGTGGCCGATTGTTTCTTTTTGGCATAGTTACGCCCCCTGAACAGCATATAAGGGCAGCTGTTGTGCTGGATGCAAACGCCAGGAATTAGAGAGTCACAAAGCATAAGAAGAGTGTACTATATAGATACAATATATCTACAAGTTGTTACCCTTCTGTTCTGTATTTTTATTGTTTAAATATTATTTTAGAAACTTTAGAAATTTTAAAATATCTTAATCACAACTAACTAATCCTGATGACTCTGATACCCTGCATTTCCCTTTGTTGTTTTGTGTGATTAAAATGGATCTGCCATTGTTCACGACGAGCAAATATTAACATCATAACACGTAAACTAAGAACATTGTTTCTGCTCTGCCACTCGGAAGACCGGCCCACTCATTGATAGAAATGATGCAATATTTCCAGGAACTTTCTTGTGATATTTCCTACAACTGCTATCTTTAGAGGCTTGTAACTTTTCAGAATAACACAAGCACAGTAGCTGCTAGCTGCTTTTGGAGAGCAGCTGTTACACAACTGCCTCCTTTGATGGTCTCTGTGGAGATGAGCTCCGTACCAGCGTGTGGGCTCAGCTACACAACTTATTCTTTTTGATTTAATATTCATTATTGATTCAGAAGTTAATATGATGGGAAAGAGTATTATAAAAATCCAAGGGAAAAATTCCACATAGCTTTAATTGATTTGTTCAAACTGTCACTGTGAACAAATTAGATTCCACTGCTCCTCCTTTTCAAACTCCGACTGGCATCTGCAAGACTTCACAACCAATCAGAGCCCGGCTACACAAGCTGTCAATCACTGCACGTGAACTCTGGTCAAACTCGGCAGTGCTGATCAAATATGAATCAACACTACATTACTCTATTTATCTATTAAAATCTTTTTAGAAACATATTTAAGTGAACTGTCTGCCTGTAAAATGAGTTTGTGACTTGACCGCCATGTACTACTCTTCGGCTTTAGTGGCTTTAGTGATGGAAGGTTAGAAACCCTGAAGCTGCCGAAAAATGTGTTTCCTCTGTAGGGCTCAGCCTTATAGATACAGTGTGTCTATTACCAAACACTTTATGAAGTACACTGCAATACAGTGCACTGCAATACAGTGCACTAACATCTGTAGTGCACTCCATCGCTAATAAGCGCTGTATCAAATGAAACACTTACGTTACCCACTCGGCGGAAGTGACGGACGCAAATTTGTTCGCGGCACCCGCAAAATTAAGCCGGGAGTGACGTACGCAAATCTGCTCGCGATACCCGCGAAACTAAAAGCTGGCAAAATAGCTCCTCCTCTTTCGCTTTGTAGCCAAGATGGCGCCCGTTTAGGGCGAGTAGTGTCCATTGTTACTCTGCATTTTTTGACCGTTTGCAGTGCGCCATCCGGGTTTTGTCAGTGTGTCAATGCTCGAAGTGCTCAAGTGTCCGGTAGTAGACACACCGATAGTAAGGAGATGAGTTTCCTCTGTAGGGCTCAGCCTTAGAGATAGAGTAGGGAGATGAGTTGCCTCTGTAGGGCTCAGCCTTAGAGATAGGGTAAGGAGCTCAAACATCAGGAGGGAGCTTGGAGTTGAGCCGCTGATCCTTCATATTGAAAGAAGTCAGGTGAGGTGGTTCAGCATCTCATCAGGATGCCTCCTGGACGCCTCCCATTAGAGGTTTTCCAGGTACGTCCAACTGGTAGGAGGCCCTGGGGAAGACCGAGGACAGGCTTGAGGGATTACATCTCCCGGCTGGCCTGGAAATGCCTGTGGATCTCCCTGAATGAGCTGGAAAGTGTTACGGGTGAAAGGGAAGCCTGGGTCGGCCTGCCACCGAGACCCAACCGATGATTTCCCGTGGTCCGACAGTTTGACATTATTACATTGTATCTTCAGCTTTTCATTGAAGCAATTAGATTTTTGGACTCAAAGAAACATTCTCATTTTAGATGTCTGCCTCTTCAACCTGACATACCTGGCAGGTCTGGTATGCCCTCATCAGCGGTGGGCCACTGTGTGTGCCTCACATTCTGCAGGTGGATCCTGTACATCTCCCACTGGGAAGTGTAAACCGGTCGCTACCTCCAATCGTCATAAGAACCGTTGTAGCATGAGCTCACTCCCCGTCAGCTCCCTCTCAACAGGCTGAGCCGTGGAGGCATCAGAGAAGCTGTATGACACGGGAAATGGTTTACTGTGTCATTTAGTGAATGATGCCATCCAATATGAAGTTAAACATATAATTCATATGGTTTGAATCCAATAGAAGTTATTTTTACTTGATCAACGTTCTTGTGTGTTCTTTATTGGTCGTCTTTCACCCAACACATGTTACCGTTAACTGACTACATTTGACATCTTTTCATTTCATCTTGTCGCATTTCATTCAAATTCAGATTCTACAAAATTAAATTTGTACCCTGATTCATCGAGGCATGGATGGTAATGACTATGGAGGGTTTTCTTCCTTTTCAACAGACTTGTAGCTATAAAAGAAAAAGCACACATCTATTTTTTGTTGAGGAGACTTTAGTGTAACAAAAAACTCTGCTTTTACTGTCAGCTATTCAGCTGGTGATTTATAATGAAACCAGAGGTTTCTTCCTGCTGGACTTTGATGTTAACATGGCGTGGCTTAGTGCTCAGATCGATAGCAGTCTCCTAATTAATGGAATCGTCAAAAAGCCTGACAGACAGCTTGATGAGATGACCTTAACACAGTCAACACATTCAGGGATCCATATCAGGCCCTCGGCGCTCTGAGGACGCGCAGCGTTACTGGTTTCGTCTTTACAGTCCAGACATCAGGAGTCTAGAGACGCTTCAAGCTCTTCCAACACGCAGCATGAACATTATGAACATAATGTAGTCACGTTCTGTCACACACAGTGGCCCTCGATGTAGATTTAACCGCAGGTCATCGTTACTGTCAAAGAAGCCGAATCACCTGAAAGGAAATCTGCAGCTCGAAGGCACTGTATCGTGATACTTTTGTTTGAATTCCTCTATCAATATTGCAACAATATTGTATATAAAATATGGAAGCCAGTTTTGTCATTCGATACTTGTATTTGCTAATTGATAAAAAACTATTACGTAGCCATAAACGACAGTGTATCATGAGATTATTGTGACGAGGTCATGAAGGTCCTCCCCGAGCTTCAGGCCGCCGCCGGGTTGGATGGGACGGTTTCCTTCAAGACGTACTATAGATAGATAATCTGAAACCGTTTTGATAATTGAATAATTTAAATCATATTATAAGCAAAGTAACAAACATTCACTTGTTTAGTGTTTTAAACTGAATGTGTCTGTTGGGCAACACATGAAGCACTTAGGCGCTGGGAAATTGCCCATTGCCGTTGATTCAATATTTCTGGACATTATATGGACGAAACTATATTGAAAAACAGTTAGAAACTTCTCATATCTCTCCATTTGATACATAGAATCCCTTTTTGTGTGTGTTTTATGGGGCATCTTGTACAGTATAGCCTTAGCACTGTTCACAATGAGCAGTTAGAACTATTAAAGCAAAGCTGCCTTCCAGGCGCTCCCTGCAAAAACAAATATTTCTGCTAATGATCGTCTGGAATTTGAGATCCGTCAGCGTGTCATCACTCTGCTTTTGTAGCGTATCGCTCTGAATTCTTTTGGATGCCTCAGTCGTTCTCCCACAGCTTGTGAGTAATAATACATCAATGTTACTTCATAACTCGGTCAGCTGTTTACCACCACAGTAGTTTTGTCCTGTACAGGGTACGAGCATGGGGACTCACTCTGATGCTGCGACTGGAGCCCAACTCGGTCTGCAGGTTCTCAAAACCTTTTTACAGAGTAAACTTCTCTTTGTTGCTCCACCAAGTTGAAATATTACACTTTTAGGACATGCTTTTTATTTTGAGGCAGGGGAAGAACAATGACACACCACTTTTATATTGATGTAGAAAACGTGTTAGCACTCGGTTGCTATTTCCACATTCATCAGTTATTGAGCAACAATATTTATGTGTTGGATAATAGTGTTTTGTGTGCATTGTGGGTTGGAGTTTTTTTAGCTCTGCTTTGGTCTTCACCCACTCCTGAGGGACATCTGTCTCGTTAGCTGCCCCACCGTGTCCTCTAACGTCGGTCTGCAGAGGACAGCAGCTTTTTCAACTTTACATTTCATAATCATTTAGCCAAATGTGCCATGCCATTTTTTAGTTTGAAACTGCAAATTTAATACTTAAGACAATAAGTCTTCCTGGAAACATCATTAAGAGTGCAATATAGTTCTATAGGAACATCAATTTCTAGTTTACAAGGTTGCATTGAGAAGAAATACTCAAAGATGGGAAACTCTGTCTGTTAAGAGAGCTAGCTGTTATATGGCCATATATCCAGTGTTATATCTATAGTAGTATATACATAGTATTACATCCATAGTATTATATCCATAGTATTGTATCTATAGTGTTATATCTATAGTATTATAGCTACAGTATTATATTTATAGTATTATATCCATAGTGTTACATCTTTAGTATTATACATATAGTATTATATCTATAGTATTATATCCATAGTGTTATATCTATAGAGTTATATCTATAGTATTATATCCACAGTGTTATATCCATAGTATTATATCCATAGTGTTATATCTATAGTATTATATCCATATTATTATATCTATAGTAATATATCTATAGTATTATATCCATAGTATTATATCTAGTATTATATCTATAGTATTGCTGATTGCATCTTGAAGGGGAATTCCAAACATTAAGGGGTTCGATCTAATGTTTCACTTTACGATAGAGTTAAGTTACTACTGTGTGTGTGTAAACTAAATTGCCAAATCAGTGGTTATGTCATTAACTGCTGGATGTGTCCTCTCACCAAGGGAGTGTTTGAATGCATAAGTGGTGAGAGCCTCCCTCCTTTCCCACCCTGTCACTCCCTCGCGGCAGCTGTATCTCCAGGGATGCTGGGAGATAAGTGTGTGAGCGCGTCCCTCAGGCTGTGCCTCCTCCTGTGGCAGTCGCATCACCACACCTCGCTGAGGAGCTGCTGTCTGAAGAGAGCAGCAGCAGTTCTTGACGCCAGTTTCAGGTCCACGTGTTCACAGACAGTTTTTACTGTCACCTGTCAGATGGCCGTGGTGCTGGCCAGCAGCTACTCACTACTGGGTTCGAGGGAGCTCGCGGCTCTCTGCTGCTGATGCTTGCAGCGGCTGTTTCCAACTTCATGTTACCACAACGACTGCAGGAACCCGTTCCAGGTCCTGTTGAAGGAAGGCTGACCGTTTAATCGCATTAAACCAACAAATCAATTCATGAATCAGATCACCGCGTGGCCCTCCAGGAGAGCAGTCCAATGTTGTGTTGGTCATGCTATTGAATGATACAGTGAACAATACAGAAGAGTAGAAGGATAAAAAAGCACACTCAATGCAATTAGTCAGTTTTATTTTTAAAACGGTGAATAAAGTTCAACCCAAAAAATATTGAGCTGTTTCTATCTGCCATCTTTTGTATCTTACAGTTTGTTTTGTTTGCTAAACGACAGCGGGCACAACTGGAGTCACATGTGCAAAACTCTAACTACAGTCTGCACAGCAGCAGTTCATGGGGACCAAACTCTAGTTTGTTTTTCATTGCTTGAACACAGTTTTCAAAACTCTACACACTTATCGCATGACTTTAACCACAACCTGCACAACACTGTGGATTTACAGCACTTTGTTCAAACGCTAACACACTGCTGTCAAAACTGTGAACCACACATTCAAAACGGAAAAGATTTCAGCCTTGTGCCTTTCAAACACTGCTGATTGTAATTCCAGCTGAAAGGCTAAGCAGGTGTCTTGTTTTAGACTTGTTAGTGAACACACACACACACACACACACATATATATATATATATATATATATATATATATATATATATATATATATATATATAGGTAGAACTCAGACTCATTTTGGAAAGAATGTCACTCTTTTCTTTGAAGAAAATATTACTTTGTATGAAGTCACTGATATTGTTCAAACTGTAAAGATGAACAGTTTGTATTTTCTGTGTTGGTGTTTGATGCTAGTGTTTTTCCTCTCAGTGTGTTCTGAGTGACAGTGTGTGTTATCTCAGTGAGGGTTGTGCATAGTGTTTGGCTGCACTGAGCGTGTTTTGAGCCATATGTTAAGAGTTGTGTTGCTTGGAATGAGTTAGTCCTGTGTTTAGTTTGGGCTATCCAGCTCCCCTCCCTCTTGTTCTGAGCTGACTTTCTCTGTCTTTGTACTACGTCAGTTGCCCTGACCATGTTAAAATGACAAGACTGCATTTACATTGAAGTTAGCTAATCCCATACCGACACCTAAGGGTGTATCAGGGTTTAATTGCTACACAGATGACACCCAGGTGTACACCTGGTTGAACTTGGCACCACATGCCTGAATTAAATGACTCCAAATCCAATATCATTGATGGAGAAGATGTCGTCCTCATGTCCCCCAAAGACTGTTGAGGGTTTAGAACAGCTGACATTAGATATATTACTTTGAATGCACGCTGGTTATGTCTCTTGGATCCAAAAATGTTACCTGATAAAACTCCCACTAAAATCCAACGCACCTGAATAGAACATTGCAGCGACAGAACAAGGCTGGAGCTCACATGCTCCATGTCATCAGGAGGCAGGGAGCTTCCTCTTTGTCTGCATGTCAAAGGCACTTCCTCTTCAGCAGCCATGAACTGGCAGCATCTCAGAAGGCTGACCAGCGAACGTTAGCGTACCAAACCGTGGTCCGAGCGGTTGGAGCGAGACCAGCCTCGTACCGGTCCTGCTGGGTCGCTCTGTCTCTGTTGGACCGGTAACACAAGGGGCTCCTTTGCAGCTGAAGAGAATAAAAATGCTTTTGGATACAGGAGCGCTTTGCTGTGGTTGTGATGCGCTGTGAAACACTGATACAGTAATGCATTCATCTCTAATGCAAAGTCCCACAACACTTTTCTACGTTTTCTCACTTTTTTTCCGATTACAGACTAAATCGGCAAGGTGAAACGTAACCGAGCCAGAATGTAACCTGTTGAAAGAGCTGAGGTGTGGATGGTGTGATGTGACGTGCTGCTGGCAGACAACTGTAAAGGTATGGACGAACGCTGTTGGTCCAGGCAGGATTGTGGTCCAGCATTGAGTTGTTGTCAGCTCGTGGTGGTCAGGTAGGCCTTCAGGGGGAGGAGCCTGCTCTCTGTAATCTGCTCGTGTGCTGAGGCGGGAGGCATCGCTCCGGTCTCCCCGGTCCACAGCGTTCTATCGCAGCACATGTTTGTCTTCCATGAACAATCAGCGAGGTTGTGGAGACTGACAAAGACTTGTTCTCTAGGTGTTTGCTGTTCAATAACCAACCACATGAAGTCAATGGGAAGCCACAAGAAACTTCCTCTGGATCCTCCACAGCAAGCTGCTGCTTATTGTGGGCTGCTTGTGGTCTGAATTGCTTTTGATGTTTTTATACCAGATTGTCATATGAAATCTCACCACTTGTGTTCACAACACAGCAGTAGTGCATGTTTTTGTTACTGAACATTTTGATTAACACAATATCACAGATCATAGGCAACCTTCAAATGTCCCATACCAGTTAACAATGTTTATTTTATTTATGGCTGCTGAGCATGAAAAGGAACAATTTGCTTTAAAATACAGCATATAGCTATGTATAGCTGTGCTAACATATAGCTTGTAGGTGACTTCATTTCATTTTAAATACAGTCGGTCTGTTACGTCATCTGTGTTTTGTTTGTAAGCTGTTCTAGACTATGAAGCATGGTGGATTATGAAACAGTGAGACCTCTGGCACAGACATGACACCACTTCTCCTACACAGATATAGTCTCTGTAGTTGTTTAGTCTCTTTGTCTTCGTTTTGTGTCTTTTTGTGGTCATTTTAAATCACTTCCTGTTTGGTACCTGTCTCTTTAAGTGACATTTTGCAGGTGAAGGACTAGGAGATTACTGGACGGGCCTACTGTGGCCCGTCCAGTAATCCATGACTAAAGTGTGATATTACTAAAGTGTGATATTACTTACTGAAAATGAAAGTTTTAATCTGCACTATAATCTTGCAATGTTCTGGTTCACACATACTGAGTTTGGAGTCGGTCCGTCTCTGCTGTGGCTGCTGGTTATTTTGTCCCTTCAGGTAATAGGTTTAGTGCTTTTCACATTGTGCATGATGAGTCCACGCTTTCGTGTGACAGAAAACTGCATTTAGCATCCAGTTTCTTCCACATCTACAGGATGTATAGACATGAACCTGAAATATCTTTCTAGTGAAAGTCCAGACATGAGGACTATACTGACGTTTTAAAATAGATGACAGGAAGATGAGGCGCATTGAAGAAAAAAAGTATTAATCTTGGGTATTTATGAAAACAAAAGACCTTCATAGATTAGAAAAAGCATGAAACGCAAGCCCCTAAAATAGTGGACCCGTCACCCCACCATGTGTTGAGCAGCATGCTTAAATGAACAACATTAAAATGTAGATTCACAGGCATCGCACGACCACAGAATCTGTGTCAACGCCGGCTCTCTTGCCTCCTTGCAGGTTTCACTCGATGACTGTGTGAGGTCGTAGCCGAGCAGCAGCAGCGTCAGGACCGGAGGAGAGCCCACCAGCAGTCAGACCATGGACCTGAGATGCAGACGGCTGTCGCCTCTCGCCAGGGGAGCTCTTCATCTCTTGCTGCTGGCCCGACTGGTGCTGCCTTCCCGCACAGAGAGTGAGTACGAGCGTTATCACACCGCTCTGAGCTCTGCCCATATGTCAACACCTTTACAGACAGGTGGGCTCCATTAGCTGCTGGGGTCTGCAGAGAGCTTTCCATATGTGACTCAAGTACAGGACTTCTGCGAAGACATTTCCACTTATAGATGTAATTATCGCACCAGTAAAAGGAATAAGCATCACTGTGAGAATTGGCAGCATTTCCTCCACACTGATGATTAAAATATATGCTCAGAAGATTTAGCAAATCCAAAGTTGAATGTATAGATCCCTCACTGGTTTAGTTGTCTATGATAATGACGTTTATGTGAGCAGCTCCAGAGTAGTCCCATCCACACACTACACAAGCTCCTCATCACACATTCACAAACTTCCACCTTCACACTGATGAATGTTACATATTGAAGTGTATATTGAATATGTAAAGCATTTCTTTTTTTTTTAAATTTATATTGTAATATTCTTCGAAATCTCACATACATATATTTAATTTTTTTAGATTGTATGTATGTGGCAAACAGTATACTTATTTTCTTACTATTCAAGTATAGAAATGAGGAGAAAGAGAAGTAAAACAAAAACAATACTATAGTAAAAGAACTATTAATAAAGCAGAGAGAAATCATTTTCCATAGGGTAAAGAAATACAGCCAGGCCATTTATCTGTGACATAGTTGCACCATTTTTGCCAGTGCTTAAGACATTTTTTGATTCTTTGGTTAACATGAGCTGTAATCTGCTCCATTCTGTAGATTTCTGTTACAATGTCTCTCCATGATGTAATACTAGGACACTCTGGTAATAACCATTTTCTGGTAATAGTCTTTTTACTGGCCACCAGCATTGCATTTATCAAGTGTCTGTCCTATTTCATCGAACTCCGAGGTATATTTCCAAGGTACTCGGAAACTTTTTTTCAGTTTTTATTGAATTCTGCTATTTCATTTGCCCACAATATTTTCTAGAAAATACTGTATGTATGCAAAAGGCAAAACTGATAATCTCATGCTTGCAAAACACACCATTTCACCTTTCCCGCACAGTTTAATAATCAAATAGTGATCATCCCGTTAGGCACATACTGGACCTATTCCATTGGTGTGTGTGTAACCGGCTGGTTAAAAGGGCTCTTTAGCGTATTTCTGTGCTCAAACCAATATGCCTCCTCTTCTCATCGTTTGTCGGTTTGAGGCTGATCTTCCCAGTTGCCATACTGTCCAAGGTTGCCACTGCTGTCTGGTGTTGTAAGCCAGCCTTTAGTTGCAGCCATGCGGAAACCTCTAGTTCTGCAGAGTGAAGCCGACGCTGAAGTGTCTTAAAGCTGCATTCTCTCCACTGACCACCAGGGGTAACTACTTTGTTTTTATAGAAGTCTATGCTTCATGTGTTGAAGCTGCATTCTCTATTCTGACAACCAGGAGTCGACTCCTCTGCGGAGCTCGAGACTTCATAACATCGGCACAAAAACCAACATGGACGCCACTATGAACACTTCTTCTCTACAGCCTGTGGTCTTCCCTGTTGGTTTGGTTGGCTATAGCTGCTTCAGCTAGCTGTTCTGCTCAGGTTGTTTGTTAGTGTCACAGCTCCCGCTAAACGAGGTGCTCTGCTCCATTCAGAGTAAACGGGTTATTTAATAGGCTTTGTAGTTGTGGTAATTGCTGTTGCATCTATTGAGTGCAATACTGTAAAGGGAGCTGGCAGCGGGCCGTTTTTACCACAAGTGAGTACTTTCAGTTGTACTCTTTTACATCCCCCTCCCTTGTGTGCGTTTGTTAGTGTGTTAACGAATAGTTTATTTTTATATTTACAGGGTTGGATAGAACAAAGTTTAATAACCCCTCCTGTGTTCAGCCCTAATTAGTGGTGCACATTTTATTTATATTTTTAGAACAGTTAAAAGAGTATTGTTTTTGAGGGCTCCGCTGGGGAAAAGGAAGCCTCTCGTGAAGAAGGGAAGAAAATAGGTAGTAGGACTCTTCCTGTTTTTTCTTTAGGTTAAAGTCTCTAATTACATATGCGCTGCCAATTAGGCTTTACCAAGTTATTTGTAATCCCCGCGAAAAAATGCTTGAGATCCTAAAAGCATCTCCAGGTTCCGTCCCCTCTGAATACCATGCACACCAAGCCAAGAAGCAGTTTCATCTTTTCCTGGATCACTCTTTGTTAAATCTGAATGTGTTTGGTTCATAACTATGTCACGCAGCCGGTCCGCACCTAGGTGTTTAATCTTAAGCTTTTTTTTCTAAAGGCAGACTTTTTTGTCGGTGCTGTAGATCAGAAGAAGAGCCACATTGTTCATGGTATGTGCCGTTGTTATCTTATGTAAAAGAAATACTAACTTCTGCCATCTACGATCAACTGACAAAGATAGTGTCATGGGTTGAGTTTTGTTTCCCGTTTTATTTTGTAGTCTTGTGTCCCGTGTTTCTGCACTTCCTGATCTGGTGATTGTCTAGGATTGTCCGTCTACCTGGTTCCTGATTGTGGATTCCCTGCACCTGTGCTGCCCTCATTGTGTCCACCTGTTGCTTGTTACCTCCCTCTTGTATTTGAACCCCATTTGTCTCCTGTCTCCTTGTCGGTTCGTCCTGTCTCTGTTCCTGGTTTCGTCTTTGATTTGAATCTATTTTTTTTTTTGAGAACCCTTTTTCTTTGTGGATTAAATATTATTTAAACAGTTTTTTGCATCTGAGCCTTTCCTCTGTTCGCCCTGACAGATAGTACATAACAAACCAGCCAATCAAATCGCAGCATGGCATCCAATGAGTGGAAAGGCTTTGGGCTGCGTCTTGTTATTTTTTACCCACTTGGAGCATTTTGAGTGTGGGGCTTTTCGCACATACCTTTGGCGCCAAGCTCAACACAAAAACACATTTTAAAACTTATCAGCCATTTACCTTAAACTGTAGAATGATTGATAACAGAATAAACTAAAGATTCCTTGTCATGAAATTATCCAAAATTGTATTCATTTCTAACTGGCTCAGTACCACAAAAAAACCCATTTCTTCTGCTGCCAGCTGGCAGGGCTTTTAACCCACTTTCCCCAAGTGACTTGTTGCATGTGATGTGATTCATCAGTAAAGTATTTTATCAGTGAAGTGTATGAAACTGTCATACACTGCAGAGTGGCTGCATACACCGAGAAGCAGGCTGACAGCTGGCTCATTATAGCATGTCCTGCATTCAAAATCCCACTGTTTTAAAACAGAGTAACAAGTTTCACACACCCTGCAACAGCTCTGGTTACAGCTCAAAGCTGAGATGACTTGAGAGGAGAGATGTAAGGGGAAATATAGGGTTTGAGTTCTTATAGCCAGCGCTGTAGGAATAGTCATATTTAAATATAGTTCATGATCCCCAGAAACAGGCTTCACTAGATCATAAAAACAATGACAGAAAGCTTCAGTTCCAGAAGCGATTGGGACAGGCGAGCTCCGACGGAACGCCAGGATGTCGGCTCACTTTTAGCTTTTTTTCACCTATTTCTTAATGTTGGATTCAGTATAGCCTACGTTTTTACTCTGTTACTCTGCACAGCTATTCCCTGCATCCATCAAACCTGCGGGAGGTCATGGCTGGGGTTGGAGACTCAAACATGGTGTCCATAAATTGACTAGACCCTGGCTAATGCAATAATGCTGCTTTGGTTCTGCCATGAGGATGATATTAAACCAAGTCCGCCACGTGTAATGAGCACAACATCGTATGTGGGGATGGCAAATTGGGTAGAGGTGAAAGGTTTAGTAGACACATTAAGAAAATGGAATTTCATATTAGTTTAGTCAGAAATGGAAATGAGTTTAAGATTATTACACAGCTGACGGTAAGTTAATTAAGTCTGGCCTTGAGACACAAACCTAAATGTGACCAGTGATGGCTGATAGTCCAATGTTGAAATGTTTAAGAGTAATTCCAGATGACCTGTCATTCCATAGCAACACCAGCAGATATACAGGAAGACTGCTTAAGGTGGTTTGTCCAGTCAACATGTACATATTGTATCATCCCATGAGACAATGTGTCTTTTACAAAACAGAACTAACGGCCCCACAGGTGACCCCCTAAAGGCTGCAATGTGCATGAAAAAATAATCGGTAGATCGTCAGAATAGATATATTGTTAGCAGCTTTAACACATAAAGCATAGACTTCCTCACAACCAGAGGAGTTGCCCCCTGGTGGTCAGGAGAGAAAATGAAAGTTTCAAGACATTTACGCATTGGCTTCACTTGGCAGAATTGGAGGTTGGAATGAGATGTCGGGGTGACTGTCACCTCTCTATAATGGCAAGAAGTGCTTCATTGAAGGCAAACATTTGCTTCATCAAGTATGTCCTTCTGAAAGTAAACACGCTGTCAGTAGATTAAAGCACAATCTCTGCATAATGCACATTTTTTACGGTGCATTGTCCATTGTCCTGACAGACATCTGTGTGTATGTTTGTTGAAGTAAAATTGACTTGTAGCAACAGGATTTGAGAATACCGTGCTAATGGCATGATGGGAGCAGTTCTTAGTATGCAGGCCATGCAGGGGCCAGATGAAGCCTCCGAGCTCCATGTGGGGGTCCTCAGAGGGCAGTGTTTCTATTCAAGAGGTTCATTATTGGGACTTGTTGCTTTATGGGTGCAATAAAAACATTGTGTAATTTCCCTTCATAATTTAACAGAGAGGAATTCATCACAGGGGCTGCTTCCTGTGTGAGCACTCTGCACTCTGGAGAATATGAGAATCATTCATTTCCTCACTCAGAGATTCTAATAAAAACCAAATCCTTTGAACCTGATTTTAGAAATCAGAAAATTGCACTTTTATAATTCAGTTTTTTTCAGAATTATAGCCCAGTTAAATTTGAGCACAAAGACATGGTCATCGTAAATGGACCTGTATACATAAAAAGTACTAAACCCAAACTATACTATTTTCTTAAACTTAACAACGTAGTTAGTAGTAATTTCAGAACGCCTTTCTACGAGCATTATGGCATTCTGTATAACTTAAGATCATGCCACAGAATAAAATACATGTTGATGTGATGTTAAGCATTTACAACAATCCAAGGTCGGTTGTTGGTCTGTCTATCTCTGGTTGAAGTCCCCAACTTTTTAAATTTGGCAGCTTGGTCAGTAGCCCCACGCTCCACACTATGTGCTGTCACTTCCTGCTCTTTAAATGCATTCTGTTTCATGTTTGTTGTGTGTTGTTTAAGCAATAAGGTCCGAGAGGCAGTACTGTATCGTTCAATAATGTACTGTTCAATGGTGTTGTTAGGCCCGACGCCCAGCGGAGGATAATATAGAAGAGAACACAACCACTCTGTGGTTAGGTACACGCAATACAACTCTGTGATTAGGTTTAATCAACACAACTCTGTGGTTAGGTTCAGGCAACACAACTTTGTGGTTAGGTTCAGGCAACAAAACTTTGTGGTTAGGTTTTGTCAACACAACTCTGTGGTTAGGTTTAGTCAACACAACTCTGTGGTTAGATTTAGTCAACACAAATCAAAGCTCATAGTTTGAAGCGTGCGGCCAGTGTTAAGTTAAATAAAAGATAAAATATGTTAACAGTTATAAAAGGATGCATGCAAATAATCTCAATTCTACAGTATCTCCTGTGTGTGTTTGACAGTGGTAAGGCTCGGACTGTCCCATCAACATACTGTGTTCCGTGTCTTGCTTCAAGGCTACAGACCAATCTCCACCGACAGATTGTGTTTGTTGTATTTATTAAAATTCTGATTGTGAAGTCATTATTAAATAACCCAGAATGTGATTATGATTTCTATTGCTTACTGCATTTAATGTATTGGGATCAATGTTTGAGGTAACCTTAATTGATATAACTCATCAAACTCAGTTGAATGTACTTGCAATCTCTTTTGCCTCCACTGCTGAGAGTCAGTAGCATCAAGAGCTTGTCAGGGCACAAACATTTGTATTCAAGCACTCGCAGTGCTCCCATGCAGCCGGGCTCACTCTATGGCTAGTATGCCTTAACCTTCCTTTTCCTCTACACTGCTTGCCTTTGGATTTGCAACTCCCCAGGGTCGCATACACATAATGATTTGCAAAATAGAATCAGTTTATTCCCTGTTTCTTCACCTCCCCCTTCCATCTTTCCATGCAGCGTTCGGGTACCGCTACCACACTCATGTGGGAGGCAATTTTGTGGGTCATGAACAAGGAGCAGGAGAGAACAATGTATTATTTATGAGAACAAACACAAGTGGCAGCAGGGTCTTCGCATCCTGCTCTACATTTGGAAGTTAAGATCACTGAGCCTCTGCCGGACTGGCGACTGTTTGTGGTTAACTGTTTCTGTGGAAAAACAGGAAGAAAAGGAAATATTTCACCTCGCTGTGTGGATTTAAATGCAAGGCTTAGTGATGCTAAAAACTCCGCCCACACATACTCACATTTCGCTATGTATCATCAATCACTCAGTTTGAGTTAATTACAGAAAATGATTTTGTGATGACTTATTGAACTATTCTGCTGCGGCCTGGCAACTTCGCTGAATGTATTGGATCTACAGACTGCTATTGGCAAGGGTGTAAATTGATTGGTCCATGGGAATGTAAAGCTTCGTCTCCATTGAGATGAGCTGTTCTTGGCAGAGGGCTTGACGTATGGATTATCATGTCATAAGGTGGAATTGGAGAATGGTTTGTTTTTCTCTTATTGAAAAATGTATTTATGAGTCTAGACATGTCAAACATATAGTTTGTTTCTTGCAAAAGCTCACTTTAACCATCAAGCAAGCTCCTCAGCTGTTTGATGATTGTCATTTTTATGTTTTGTATATCTTTTAATGTATTTCAAAGTGCCTGTGTTGAGGTTTAGCATCATGCTGATGAGAGTGTGAGTCAGTAGCACTATAGCAAGCTCAAATGAAAGCTGGAGTGGGAAGACCTGCGAGGTCAGCCACAACAGCAATGTGTTAGCATGGCTAACAATGAAGCTGGTCAAAAGACGTTCAAACCCGGGGGGCAGCTCATACAGCTACTGGGACTCTTAGGAGAAGTGCAAGTGTAGCCACTGCACCTATTTGGCGAATGGAAATTTCGGCTGGGATATTTTGAATATCAATTACTCTTCCTGTGTTACCTTGAATTCTTGACAAAGACTTTATCTCTCATGCCTCTACGGTGGACGGACAATGAGTGATTTGTTAGTAAAGATTTTTGTCGGTTCAAAAAAACATATCCTTGTGCATTTGTTTTTCGTTTTTCACTGTACCTGCCAAGGAAAATAAGCCAAGCAGAAAAACCTTCTTTTGCAATTTTTCTTAGATCCGGACAGTTGGGTCTAAACAGAGTTAGCAAGACAGTCAGTCTGTTGTTATTGATTGAATAAAAAAATGGGACCCTGGAATTATAACAGGGATGCATTAACTCGGTCACTGCAGGCTTCATAAAGACCCTTCCAATGGACAAACCATTTACCCTGTTGACTAGTGGATGCCTGACTCAACCGAATGGCTGTTGGTTTGAATAAAGAACCCTTAACAACCAACTTTTGAGTTTACTAAGGACCATATAGAAAAAGTATTCCCACTTTCAAAAAATGTCCTGGTGACAAAATGTCTGAAATGTAAGCTGCTTTGTCACATCTTCTAGTTGTCCCACTGTATATGTGTGACCTGTGAAAGCAGAGACTGGCTCTTCAGAGACGCCTTCTGCCTCCGCAGCCATGTATCAGACTTCTGCTGGCTCTTTCTGTTACACCACATGAAGCAGGAATTTACCGGCGGTACACGCTGACAGATTCTGCTGACAGGCCCCGACAGAGAGCAGCACTGTGTGATAGGGCAGGAGAGTAAACATTTGCGCTTCCCTGCATCCTCTGTAGGGTGTGTTTACTTGATAGGCCATGTAAATTTGCTATTTCTGTTTACATAGAAGAGTTTTAATAACTTATGTGATAACACTTTAAGAAGACCATTTATTTAGACACCTTTTTATTTAATGATAATCTGGGACCATGACAAATGGGCCTATGCTCTTTCCTGTTTTCACAGGTTTTCCTTTTTTCTGTCAATGGCATCCCTTTAAAGCCACTTTGCAGATCAATAACATCAGTCTAGTCGATGATACACCTCAAACCCAAATGGTAGAAAGTAACCTATTTGGCCATGTGACTAATGGAAAACACTCTGCCACAGCAATTCCACATTTTTAATTTTCTTTATTCTCTTGAGACTTCAGATTGTTGGTAATTGGATTTATTGTGACATGCACACATTGCATCTCCAAAAAAAGACTGTCCAACGTCTGCCGCCATCATCTGATGCAGTGTCACCCGTCAAGGTGGAGGGGTTCGCCGAAAACGGGGGTTGCAGCTGCCCGGGCGGCAAGCTGTTTGAGGGCGTGAGCCTGCCTCTCTGTCTGGGTTAGGAGTGCCTCCATGACCTTCCGACTTTCCTCCACCTGGTCCTGCTGCATTACTGTGATCATACCCAGCATCTGCCCCAGAATAATTATTGGCTGGGCCGGCAGATCTGGGTGTTGCTTGCTGTCCGTCATTGGTGCTCTTTCAAGGGAGGACCATGATGGGCGCCACTGTAACCAGCGCCTGCTATTTCCCCGAGTTCCCCCCAGCCCCAATGACACGAGCATACTTGAGATCATTGGTAGCTGGTTATATTGTGACATGCACACGTTGGCAGGCTGTTCCTCTGCTCTCCGTCTCCCTCCGTCCATACTGAGCCTCACATAGGGATAAGACACAAACCCCTAAACAGCTCCACCTGTGGCCAATTAGGCCTCATCAACGGTACCTGTTCCCTGAGCCGCTCCTCCCTCCTCTGCAGCTGAACCTAACCACGCCCCCAGCCACCACACCCCAACTTAGTTATGGAACCAAAACCTTAAATTGAGGGCTGAGATGGATCTAGAACCAAAAATAAATCAGTCACTCTATCCCCACCTGGGTACAGGCTAGCCAGGATGTCGCAAAAGGCACAAAGTTGACCATTTGTCCAGTGAGTCCAGCCCCCTGATAGACAAGGTGCTAGATGTTGCCAATTGGGACTATGGGAAGTCCTGGGTAAATGTAATCAATCTTGTTGGGGTTCTCGAGTTTCTGCTCCCTTCTTTGGGCCCAGTAGGGAAAGGCATATAAACCTGGTTTTCCCAAACCCGTGAATAGGGGGTATTCTAAATATCCCGCTGTCCCAAAGGTATGGAATTTAGGAAATCAAGGAAGAACAAATATGTATTGCCATTCTGTGTGGAAATGCAAAGTCAAATTTATATACAAACAAAAACAGAGGTTTACGTTCCAATTTGAAAACCAAACTGTCTATTTTAAACCTCACCAGTTTACAGACCCACTTCCTTCTTCGACCTTGACCTATTGTACTTACTGTTGTTGTGTACAAACACAATATCCCTGTGTTCTGACGTTCCCTGATAATTTTGAATGTCCTCACTTTCAGTTTTTACCTGCAAATAAAGTGCTTTAAGTAATCTGGATAAACTGTTGGCCTGTTTACAACTTGCCTTATTATCTGACTTTGGTTTCTTTCCCTGTCTGTATTATGGCAATGCGAGCATAAACCCAGATCTCACTTATTATAACTGATAAGAACCAAATAAACACCAAATTGTTCTTCTGAAGAATAACATTTTGCAACCTGAAATGGTGCTTGAAGCATTTGTTTCTCTTTATAGCTCAGTGTTAACCACAATGTACTTCAAGCACTTCCTTTAGAATGCAATCAGTCTGTCTTTTACCAAGCGGGTAACAAAGGAGTCAATACTTTTAAAATAAAGTACATGAAGTAAGTATTGGAGGCATTCTTATTCTGCCTGTATTAGCATTAATGACTACTGTTTTATTTCAGCTGGAGGCAAACTTTATTGTGACCTGCACAACTAAATAGATTCCCTTTACCGTGTAAGTCTCGTTATTGAAGAACTTTGCATGAGGAGCTGCCCACTCCTCAGGGGACGTCATTGCGGTCTTTCTACCTTGGGTGTCCAGAAGTAGGGAGCCAGATTGTTTGCGTATCTTTTTGACTGATACGAGGTGGATTTGCATGGCTGCTCCCTCTCTACTCCACAGCCTAATGAGTCTCTGTGCGGAGAAGACACTTTGTGTGAAACTGTTGTCACTTGTCATTGTGAATTGCCTCCAAAACACAGCTTTATTCCGCCTCACACAACATTTGACTGCCTGGCCGCATGCCTAGACACCATTAAATTATTGAGCCCAAATGAGAAACAAGCCCGCAAGACAAGTGTGCTGCCGTGGGTGACAATGAGACGGGAAACAATAGGCTGTAAACTCATGGGTTGGAAAAATAGTTTTGTTGAAGAAAAGTTGTGACTTTGAAATACCATTAAGGCCCGAACAATGTTGGGATGTTCTTTACCTCGGCCATTTTCCATCTGTTTACCGTTTATCAAAGGTAAACTATGACCGCTGGCCAGTTGCGTTAACATTATTGATGCAACACTAAAACATAAGTTGGTGCCAGAATTTGTGTTTTTTTGGACCCACATGACTAAAAATGCCCATTCAAATAGAGGTAGGAAGTAAAATGGAAACAGAATTTTTTTTATTTGTATCACCTTATCGATAAAGATGTTAGAAACACCTCTGCCAGGATGGTGTAATGACCTTTATGACCTTTAATGACACTGGGGACATTGTCATGAGCACTTTCACACAGATATTAGCGACGAAAAAAAGCTACTTTCTTATTTTTTGAATAAAAAGTGTACACTATAGTATAGAACAAAAGGGAGGCTTTCTGGTCCAAACCAAGATGGCACTCTTTGTTACTCCTTTCAATCTTGACTTACGATCAGATCCACTCCTTCTATTCTTACCTTTAACAATAAAAGTCCTAGAAATTTACACTGTGTAACTGTTCACTCGAGGCAAATTCACTTAAGAAACTCAATAAAAGGCTATACACCAGTTTATCACAGACAAATGGTCAATGGTCCTGTGCCTGCACAAATCTATTTCAACCTTTGAAAAAAAAATTCTTTTTCAGTTTTGATGCAGATATTTGCGAATATTTTGCATTTTCGTCTTGTTAATTCATCACATGCCTGGTTTGTAAATGCCTTTAATGCTGTTAAATTTTTCAGTTCTGAGGAAAAAAACACTAGATACAACATTTTGATATGAATGAACACCAGATTTAGTCTTTTTAGCAGCTTCAGTCAAAAAAAATCCCAACACCAAACTTCATGTTCACGGGATGCGAGAAAGCCACCATGAAATGACAAGGCTTCTCTGTGACTGGCACAGAGAGTGACAAGCAGCAGGACGAGGCAGTTAGTGTAGCGTGTAAGCAGCATAAAGTGCTGCGTGGATGGATTCCCTGGCTCGGTGTCAGAGGAGGAGCTGTGCTGCCACGGGCCTCTGCAGCATGTGTTGTAAAGCAGCATCTCCTGTTTACTGTGGCATTATTTTACTGGCGTAATTGAATGAAAAATACACTCGGAGCTAAACCACCCGTGAAGGGATGAGCTCATAACCAATACACTTTATTCCACCAATTATTCAGTAGCCCTGAGGATGTTGGATATTTATGGCCGAGGTCAGAGAGATGCTTTGGAAGCTGGTGGGATTCAATAAATACATATTTACATGTGAATTCAAAGCACAGTCTGTTCCACACATTTGTACGTTTAGCCAAGAAAACTACTGGGTTAGGTTTTAGGAAAGGATAGTCAAATACTTGGATCTTTGTTTGGATTAAAATATCTGCAGCGTAAACTTGTATCAATGCTGCATTACACAAGTTAACTGACCTCAACGCTGCCTTCTCGTTTCATAAGTGGAACAAACAGAGGTCGCCGGGCTAAAAGATTGCTGGTTGTTGGTATCAAGTTGTAGTAACGTGCTCTATTATACTACTGTTTATTAAGCCGTGCTCTGTCCTAAACCTAAACGATGGTGGCCCTGAAAGCTCAATGCAGCGCAGTTAATTAGTCAATGATAAAACAGCTTCATCAATTTGACTGTGCGTGCGCATTGTCTAGAAATAATGATGCAGAGTGAGAATTAAGTCCCACTCGATGAGTTAGAATACAACAGTTTCCAAAGGACACGACAAGTGACGAACATGCCCACACACAGCTGGGACCTGGGACACACTGTGTGTTACCATGGTGACTCCTGAAGTTTTTGAAGATCCATCAGTAGTGTGGGAAGATGCCTTCTTTTATTTTTTTACAGTCTATTGTATTGTTGTTATTCTTATTGCAGATATTTGTTAATAAACCCACCATCAGCTTTTTGTTGATAATAGTTTACCAAGTTAAATAGTAAGGCATAATATCGGAAGCATTCAACCAAATAAAAAAATAAATACAATTGTAAAATTCAGTAAACCGTTAGAATGTATTTTCTGACTTTGAAGTGTTGTAATATCATTATAAATACTTGAATGAAGACTGAGTTTAAAGGAATGTTAGAGCACAGTTTGTCCTTAATAATGCAACGGCCTGACTCAAGTCCATTTATTGATTTTCTGCCCCAAATTGCCTTTTAATTGTGTTTCAGAAGGCGGAATATGATCCAGTTTTCAGTTGAAGCTTGTTGCTGCCCGGCCTTCAGCATCAGACTGGGTCTGCAGTGGGCACAGCGAAACGTCTTTGAGACGCTGCTGTTAGATTTGGCCGTGGCATGGCGAGGGGAAAATGACAACCAAGGAATAGGCCTTTTAAAAAAGGCAGAATATGTGACATGTATCCCTTCAGGCCAACTGAACCAGGATCATTATAGCCTGCTACAGAAGAGAAGGGGATTTTAGTAACACTAGTACAGAACCTTTACACTGGTACCAATCTGCACTCTGTCTTCCAATTTAACAAACAATCAGTCGGCTTCAAAGACGTCTGTGACTGCCTCCAACTATCTTCCCTCTTGAACTCTGAAAAGAAGATGTACAATTGCTTCATTATTTAAATGTTCAGAACTCAACCTCATGACCTTCAGGCTCAAGTTAACTTTTGACAAGACTCAATTGTCTCAATGTCTCAATTGACTTGGTATGGACCAAAAATACTAACAGAGTGTTGGGAAACAGGAGCTCAATGAAGTCTTAACTACTGCTCTAACACTTAGTCTATTCTGTTATTTTTGCTGCTATTGGAGTCCCAACAAATGTCCAAAGAAATCACTGCAAGTGAACAAGCTTCTATGCAATAGGGCAAGACGTGAACCCGAGCAGACCGCAGTACTATGCTGCTATGAACACAGCTTTATGTAGTTCCAATGCTCCAGCTTTATTTTAAACTCTTCATTTGTTGCCCCGGAATTAACGATGTTATATTGTCTCGTTCCCACCTAAGCTTGTCTCAGGCTAATGCATGTCCTGACATGTCCAGACATGTTTTCCTGATACCAACATTTCTGGGGGTTTCCGAAGTGTATTTAATTTTTTTACACTGCGTTGGACCGCCTTTAGCTTTGATTACAGCACGCATTCGCTGTGGCATTGTTTCGATAAGCTTCTGCTATGTCACAAGATTTATTTCCATCCAGCGTTGCATTCATTTCTCACCAAGATCTTGTATTGATGATGGTGGAGTCTGGCCGCTGCACAATGCCTTCTCCAGCACATCCCAGAGATTCTCAATGGGGTTAAGGTCTGGACTCAATGTGTGAACATGATGTCTCGTGCTCCTTGAACCACTCTTTCACAATTTGAGCCCGATGATTCCTGGTATTGTCATCTTGGAATATGCCCATGCCACCAGGAAAGAAAAAAATCCATTAATGGTCCTGGTCATTGCTGAACCTGGTCGTTGCTGAACCAAGACCTGAGCAACTGCAGCAACCCCAGATCATAGCACTGCCCCCACAGGCTTGTAAAGTAGGCAGTGGTAATTAAATCCAGGTGGCGACTTTTTTTTTGGCCAGGCAGTGTATGTTAAATTACTTCAATCGTACTATATTAATATTAGTTCGGATATGACGATTCGTAGATGTCTGCCTTAAAACCATGAATATATGTGCTAGTGCTGACATACTATGACAACTCAAAATCCAACAATAACTCTGCAACAAGACCATAAGCGCTGACATACAGGGTGGGCACGGCGTCTGTCAGTTCAGACACATTAAGCTAAGAGGTGCTCAATATGACATTCACATCTGTTGCCTCCACACTTCTCTCACATGAGCTGACAACGACACGTCTTCTGCATGCACGCACTAAAAGAGCTTTGAACGTGGACTCAATATACCCATTTACAACTAATGCTGTGAACATGCACTGAGGCACAGGATGAGCGACAGCACTGTATTTAGTGTTTGTACACTTGTATCACGTGCACAGGCTTATTATGTGCACAGGAGTTAACACTAGTTTATATGCACAACAATTACAACAAAGGAAAATGACACAAGTAAGAGCAAAATTAGAATCTAAGACATAAAGTAGTAAAAGTTAAAATATATAGATGAAATAAAAACATAGGTCAAATATAAAATGATGTTTTAAATCAATAAACTGCACCTAAACAGGAATGTAGTAACATATACTGGTGTAAACAGTTTGGGGGGCCGACAGGGCCTTCTAAGCCTTCTCTGGTAGCCTAAACAGAATCACAAAGTTATAGCTATTTTACAATTAAAAAAAATGTGTGTGTGTATGTATATATATATTTAATTTGTTATAGTTTAAAGTTATAGCTTGTTTTATAATTTAATTGTTTTTCACTAATACACTACATGTATTATAATATTTTTTGCTTCGTACCTTATTCTTTCATTGCTCAGCTGCCTTCATCTGTTCCTCTGCTCCTTCAGGCCTCTCGTATGGCTTCTTGGCACCTGTTTAACAGAATTTTTTCATCCAATCACATTTCACGTGTTCCTTTCACCTAGAATCTCATGACTTCCTGATGCCCCCTTTCCCACAGAGGTTTATATGTCTGGTGAGTGAAATACTGATTATGTTACTGTTTTATACATTTGCAGTCGTAGTTAATCATAAACAAGCCACAGCGCTGTAGTTGCTGCTGCACCTGGGGCTGCTGATGGCTCTACCTGCTTATTCGCGCTGCTCAGCGTGGGAGTCAGCGCTGGTGGATGAAGTGGTTTCGTGGGTCGGTCCATGCACCCCACGCATTGCGTCATACTGGTGGAGCGGCTCTGCGGGTCAGGTGTTTACACACATGGTGGACTGTATGAATGCGCCGTGTATTAAGTGTGTCACTCTGTGACAGTAACTCCAGGGACACTTTTTTCCCCCAGTTTGAGAGCAGAGCGGTGGTCGTTAGTGGAACTCGTCACATGCACTCTCATGTATGTGCGGCCGGCCTCATAAAGCTCAGAGAAGCTCATATTAACACACGCACAGAGAGGGTAAATATATATAAAGATATAAAATCTTTCAGAACTATCTCTTGGAAGTGCAATGACCTAATACTTAGTCATAGAATCATATTTCCAATTCATATGTATTATAATAACCTAATTTTTGTCCTTAATGAATCCAGCCATTCACCAAAACGAGGCATTTCCCTTTATTTATGAAAGGAAACCCTTCCACCTTCAACATTTGGAAACATCACAATTTTCATAGAAAAGCGGGCTCGAGTCTCGTGTGGGCTGCTGCGTCTCTCGGCCTCCCCTCTCTCCGAACCAAACCAGCCTTCTGTGGCTCCAGCCCTGCATATCCTCTGTGAGATTGGCTTAATGCACAGATCAGCCCCTAAGTGAGCAGGGAGGGGCAGTTGGCATCAGCCCATTACAGTCACACTGTATCTACGGCTGTTTTAGGGCTCTGCTAACTGGATCACCTTGTGGTGTGTCACGCTTATCTCCTCCACATCACACAACACACAAGCATCAGAGATTTTCAGCAGATGCTCGTACCTTTGCTTCTGACCAATTTGATCTTCAGTCAAAAAATAACTAATATTTGGCAAAAAAATGACCTATTGTGGCTGCAAATAACCTGTTTAACACTGAATATCTTTCAAGATAATAAGAGTAACGTTCAACCTATGAAAACAGAATGATGCAGATGTGCGAGCATCAGGTTGTATCAGTATTAGTGGCTGCAGTGAGCTGCTTTTCTCTACAAATATTTTATGAACGGTTGTAGATTTGATACGGCCGCTCTCAACTCATGCTCAATTTTGATCTGAGATCTGTTTTCTGTTTGAGAGACGTCACAGCAGAAAAGACCTCACGGAGGCTTTTAGTTGTGCATGTGCAGTGTAACCTGTCGACGTCGTGACCTGTTAATGTTGTGACGTTCCATGAAAGTACAGGCATTTCATCATTCATGTATTAATGAGGTTTTATGTTGGTGTACTTTGTACTATGTAAAATGTTGGTCCTGCAACCAACAGGTAGCGGTTTATCCTGTTCCCCATAGTTTCATGTTAAAGTGTCCTTGAGCTAGACCCTGAAGCTCCAGTGCTTCACAGCAGCACACTGCTCCTTAATCACTGAGGATGGCACAATGCAGAGAATAATTCCCCCACTTAAATTCTTTAAAAAAAATATACGTATATATATATTTTTAAGAATCTGCATCTTCGCGCCCCACCTGTAATACCTCTGTGCCCCACAGAACCACAGAGCGCGTAGCGTAAAGACTGAAAAACAAATATAGAACAAATATAGAATAGAAAAAACAAATATAGAACAAATGAACAAATATAGTGTATTGTGGATAATATTGCATGTCTACACTAGTTTGAATGATTCTTTACATCCTACTTTTTCCCCCTCATAACCATCCATCCTCAGATTATATGCGAGAGGTCAAACGGGACATTTCTAAGGAACCCAGCATCTCGGGGTCAGAGGAGGCTCCTGAGAGACAACTCACAGCTGCCGGTGAAGTGAGGCAAGGGACTGGCGTGTTTTACATTTAGAGTGTCAAGCCTCAGGGTCAGCCAACAGCATCATGGGAAATAAATAGCTTAATAATAGTACAATCCACTCGCCTCTCCTCTGCCCACATCTTCTGCCTTCTTGAAAACTCTGATAAACCCTCAGCGCCGGCTGGCCTCTCACGAGCACAGCGCTGTGAAGGCGATGAGTCCCCGCTGTACGTGGACCGTCCCCGGACCCCAGCGGTAACCTGTTGGGTAACTTGCAGAACTGGATTTCCATGGAAATGTGCCATGGGAGCAGCTCTCAGCTCAGACTGTACAAATGGGTTTTAAATCGCATTGAACTTTAAAGAGCACACTTATCAGTTGCCAAAAGTTTGCTGTGAAAATGTCTGGCCGTGCCTTGCAGGAGGCTTTTCATCATGACTCCCTGCTGGGAAAAATGGGACCAATGCTCACCTGGAACATTCATGGTCCCCTTTGCAGCCCGTCATTTTTTTAAACAGTGCTCTCGATGAGAATCGATGAGCAATGGAACGCAACTCTCTGCTGCTGCTGTTTCACTTGCACAGACTCACACAGGAAGAGCAGCGCTGCCAGATTGTTATAAGTGTATTACAAAAGTGAATGGCTCTTCAAGTTAGTATGTAGACTTGACAGGACAAGTCCACAAAACATTTAAGGAGCATAAAAACATCCAGAAGTTCATGATTGCCACTTTGCTACTATTGCTTTTAAAAAGACCTTGTTCCTTCACAACCTGTAAATTGCATGCACTATTTTTATTTTCAGTTGTTCACAAATATTAAGAAGTAGGGGTGTAACGAATCATAAAACTTAGGGTTTGGATCGGATCACAGATGAGATCAGCACAAAAGGAAAAAGGGTGCAAATAAACTGATTTTAGAGATCCCTGATCCTGAACGCATCACATTGTAATGGCCATTAGCGGTGCTGCCAGCATTACCATTTGGTAGCTAGTAGCTAGCTCGTTCCAAGCTCTTCCACTGCCAATTTAAACACGCATTTGTTGTCTAAAGCGTAACATTATCAGAAATCAGAGACAAGAAAAGCATAAACGCTGATGTCTTGATTGCATGTTTTACAGAGTATGGCAAATAGCAAAAGTACAAAAAAAATAAACTTTTGTTTTACACCGGCACAGTTAACGTTAAACTGTGTAGTTAATGCAGCTGGATGACAATACTCGATGATGCTAACCACCACACTTCAGGTATCCACCACCTCAGGCCTCTCTCTGTGTCTGTGGAGACAGTGTTCCAGAGTCCAGCCCACGTGTGCTGCTTGTGGGCCTTGTGAGTGTTACAGGACTCAAAGAAAAACAAGACCTGCAGTATTTATAACACCACAGATGACCAGCGAACACGGGTCTCCTGGAGCAGTAATGTGTCAGAAATACATGGAATGTAAATACCTGTTTATACTGTCTATATCAGTGGTCCCCAACCTTTTTTGCGCCACTGACTAGTTAAGTGTCAGTCAATATTTTCACGGATCGGCCTACACGGTGTGGGCAATAAATATGATGTAATAAATATGACGTAATAAAATGCTTCGACCGGCATAAAGCAATTATAAAGTGCATAATATACAACTCACCATTAAGCCGAATTAGTGGGAGCCCTAAACTGGTTTCTCTGCAAGGGGCTAGGTTTAGGGTGATGTGAGACACTCGACGTGTGTACTTTATATCCGATCTACTCCATAACTTAGACCTTTATATCCGGTCTACTCCGTAACTTAGACCTTTATGTCCGGTCTACTGCTTAACTTAGACCTTTCCTAGGTAGCCAAAATGGCGTGACCCAGATCCGGCTAGAGTGTGGCACGCTGAAGCCGGCACGCCAGAATAAGCACGTCAGCCCGGGTCCGGCTGCCGACTCTGCGGATTCTCAGTATGACCCCCCGGTATCGGGTTGAATATTAATAAGTATTGTTTCTGTGTCATGATCTGCTTATCTTAAATCCTGCTTCACAACGACAGGATGTTGAAATAGAGGCAGGTTTTCTGATCTTCTTTGGCGATGTCAGGATATTCTGCCTTGATTTTAGACCAGAATACCGGCAGAGTTAAAGCAGACTTTTAAGTTTTGTTTTGAAGGTGTATGCCAAGAGACTCAGACAGACTGATGGATGTATCAGATCCTTTTTCCAAATAAAACATTTTCGCGACTTTTAAAAAAAAAATGTATATATTTGATTTAAAAAAAAATAATCATCAATTCTTTCTGTGCGGCCTGGTACCAACTGACCCGGGGGTTGGGGACTGCTGGTCTATATCATATTACCCACCACACTGCACTGCACCGTAACTGCTTCTTTTGCACTCTGGACAGACGCAAACTACATTTCATTGTCACAGTACTTTGTGCAATGACAATAAAGTTGACTCTGAATCTAAATTTAACTTGATGGTTAATCCGTTTTTAAGTAAATGATGCCAGCTTTGTAAGTTTAGAAACTTTAAACAGATTATAACAGATTAAAGGCTAAAAGGAGTTTAGTTTTTTCTTTTTTTGTTCTTGTGTTCAATAAGGGATGTTTGTTAAAGAAAAATACAACACTTGCTTCATTTAAGTGTGGCCCCTTCTGGTCCTCCATCCAACTACAGACACAGACAGATGAGGGTACCTCAAATGATACCCGAGATGTCGAGTACCAACATGTTCACTCACCATTTTTGGTTGTATAATGTAAGTTAATTTCCAGTCAAATAGACCATAAAGCACATTATGCTTTAGGGCGGGGCTACAAGGTGATTGATAGGTGGCTACTGCTACCAGAGAAAGTCTGTGTCACACTTCTGCAGTTTCCGTTCATTGGTTTTAAAAAACAAGATGGCGACGGCCCAAACCCAAGATGGCCAAAATGTTGAACTCTTGGTTACAAAACGACGGTCCACATTGTTGATAGTGTTATCCACGCAGAAGACTTTATTTTCGTCTTGAAGCTTGGTGATGTACAGGATGGTTTCAGTTGACACCTTCAGTCAATGTATGTTGATTTATGTGCATCTTATTTTAAGGTTTAGGTCTGACCAGCTCTGGCTCCAGACACGAGGCAGCTACTTGGAAGAGCATATTGTTATTGCAGGACTGACAGCAGATGTAATAAAAAAAAGAAGAAACCACCCTGTAGCCTGCCTGGAGCTTCCTCTCCACCTGACCTCATCCTTTCTCCCTGCTCTCCCTTTCTTCCCGTCCCTCAGGCATGCCCGGCTTCATCAAGTCCCCCGATGACCAGACGGGCATTTCGGGAGGCGTGGCGTCGTTTGTGTGCCAGGCAGTGGGAGAGCCCAAGCCTCGCATAACCTGGATGAAGAAGGGGAAGAAAGTCAGCTCTCAGCGCTTTGAGGTACGACCTTTGAAGCAGATCCTCAAAGCCCCCTGAGATGTGTGTCTCACGCCATTGCTGCTCATTAGCTCTGCTTCATGTGTCTGAGACAAAGAGAGGCAGCAGGACAGCTCGTATACTCGCAGTGTGTCAACATATCTTCTCAGGTGGCTAGCGAGTCAGCGCGTTAGAAAGTGTCGCCGAGGGTCGATGGTTCCTTCCAATAACACATGTCAAGATGGATATCCACTATTGTGGGGGGAGCAGTGTCAACACTGTCTCCATTGTCCACTCTCTGGCCGTAGAGATGTGAGTCTGCTCCTGAAAATCATCGCTTTCAGGAAGTATATCATAGAAAGACAAACCCTTAGTTATTTCACTTTCACAATGTTTCTAACTCATGTAATAGTTTTTGTCTGCAGCTGGCTGATGTGGTTCAAAGACATTGTACAAAAATAAATTGTACAAAAGCCCCATGTCTTGGATTACCTGCCACCATTTATATACAATACAAATGCATTGGTGTAGCACTTTCCAAAGTCTCTTATACATTAGAATATGCAGAATCTTTATAGGAAGCTTCCCAGAATCTAGACATTCCACGCACACCGCTGCATTGAAGCACACAGTAACTGCTTGTTTAGCAGGACTGTGGGAGTCTTTCTGCAGGACTCCGGAGCAGCAGGAAGGCTCATTAGCTGCCAGCCAACCCAAATGACTTCAAGTGAAGTGACTCCACATGAGTCTCGCGTAGACGGAGACCCTCAGTTCATGTCGTTATGATTAATAGGAATTATCTTCCACCTGTCTGCCCAGCATTACTCAAACTGATGGCTACCCTGTGTGTGTGTGTGTGTGTGTGTGTGTGTGTGTGTGTGCATGTGTGCGTGCGTTACAGTAGAATTACATGTTCTGATTGAAAGAAAGGAAAGAGCATCTTAAATCGAGGCCAGTGGTCACAGGCGAAGATGACTTAAAGCAAACCCTTTAAACCATGTGTGTCCATCCAAAAAGAGCAACCTGTAATCCTCTTAGAGCTCAGGAAACAGCCTTAATGAACCCAGAAGTAGATATTTACTGAGCTTGGTCTTAGTGTTGCATTTTGACATTTTCTCAGATTTTCAAAGACATATTTCTTAATTGTATCCAACTTTGATTGTGTTATCTTTTGAAAAAACAAAACATATCTTATCAGGACAAAGTTCTTCATATGTCTGTGCATGAATTAGTTTAATTAACAGTTGATTGAATGTTACACATCTTCCTAATAGGATAATGCAGGATTTAGATGTGCAGCCAGTTGAGTGGATCTCCATGATACCAGTCTAAAGATTAAAGACACATCCTGAATATCCCGTTGACACCTCACATGGGATCTGGATAATGCCATCTGATCATGGGTCATTGCACTTACACCTGATATAAAAAAGCATTCTGTTTTTCTATCTCAGTTCTGTGTTTGGATCAACATGTTGGTCAGGTTAAGCTGCTGGACTAAGTAAAGTGATGCAGCAGCAATACTTGTGAATTCAAACAAAAACACTTGCGGAGTTACAGACCATAAAACACTTTATTAGGTTTCAGATAAACATCAGAGTTGGTCCTAACATAAGGATGTAAAACGTAAACAACGTAACATTGTACATAAAACATTTAACTTCAAAAGAACTCGTCAGAACATGAACACTGGTCTCCTGGTTAGAAGTCCTGTTTTTTCATCCTCCAGTCCACCCTGTGTGTGGGTTTGTTGGGCCGTATACTCCGTGACCACAGTCCTGTTATAAATAACGTCTTACTTTCGCTATGCAGAAGTTTGAACCTCGGTCGTAGGAAAAGGTTGTTTTCCATGTCGGAGCTCCTGCATGAGCGACTCGTGTCCTGTTTCTCCTTCAGGCTAAGTGCATTGTTGGCTGAGCTCTGGAGACAAACGGGTTTCCATCAAATGGGAATTATTTGTTCCATCAGCCACAAGTTCACAGGCAAAAGTTCCGCCAGGAAACTTTTATCCATGCGCTGTTAGCAGATGGATAAATGAATGAGCATGAGCGATGCTGGAAGCCTCGCTCTTGGCCTTCCAGTAAGCTTGTGTCTAAGACATTCGAAGGCATCACACAGTTAATGAATCACCGGGATGAGAACAAATCAGACAGAAGTATTTCAAATGTTTGTTGCCCCAACAGCAGGATTGCGTCCGTTGTTGACACTTTAACCTCTGTGTTAGTAAAGATCAGTGTACCTTTGCGTATGTTAATAGGAAATTACACGAATTTAAACGTCATTTCTCTTCCTGGTAGGTGTAGATTCTGGTTGTAGATTTTTTATCATTTGATAAAGATAATAAGTACTGATAAACAAGGAAATAAATAGCATACCCTGTGAGGTAAACGTATGTATTTCATAGTTTTCATGTAGAAATTGGTGCCCTGGTAAATTGGATAAGAATAATAGTCTTTAAAAGAAAAGTTATGGTGGTCATTTTCTCAGAACCCCCAAAGGTGACCTGGACAGGTTTTTTCCCACCAGCACCTTTGTAAGTGTTCTTCAAACGGATGTATTCCCTCTATGTGGAGCGGGGCGACCCCCTGCCAAGGCAGGAAGAGAGTGCAGCTCTTCAACTCCTTTATTAGAGCTTATGGGTCACACACACCACAGTGGAGCGGAAGTGTGAGATCCAGAGCCTTGACCTCTGAGTCTTTACCCCAACATTCCTGAAGCCCCCTCACATGCCTGTTGTCCACTCAAGCTCAGGATGTAAACATCCTCTATCAGTGGCTCCAAGGTCCACCCATCCACCCATCCATCATCATCTGTTTATCTGGGTTGGGTCTCGGTGGCAGCAGGCCCAGCAGGATGACCCAGGATTCCCTCTCACCCGCAACACTTTCCAGCTCATTCTGGGAGATCCTGAGGCATTCCCAGGCCAGCCGGGAGATGTGATCCCTCCAGCGAGTCCTGGGTCTTCCCGGGGTCTCCTACCAGTTGGTCCAAGGTCCTAAGGTTATAATACTTCTTGGATCATTTTCTTAGTTTCATTCATCATCATTGTACTCATGAAAATAGCTGAAATCTGTACATTTAGTAACATCGCTAGAAAGAACATCGCAAGAAACTGACAGTCCAAATTGATTAAACTACTGTATGTGTACATTGTGGTCGATAAGATCAATGCATTGGTTTTACAATTATGAAATGATATAGCAGCATCATTGCACCAAAGCTCTTTATAAGTGGCAGCATGGATGCCGGTGCACTATGTAAAACTCTTCACGAACTGCTGAAAAGGTACATAAATTGGCAATTACAAAGTACAGAGGGGTCAGGATGTGGTTAGCCTAGCTTTAGCATAAAGACTGAAAGCAGGGGAAGAACTAGCCCGACTCAAAGTTGAGAAATCTAGCTACCATCTAAAGCTGCGCAAACGTTCAACAGGATGATTAATCATCTTTTAATAGTATTGTGTCTGGATGAATTTGAAAATCAAAATATGATTTCTTCTTCTCGACTGTACATTTCACACTCAATGGCAGTCTTTCTGAGTTTGGCCCACGACACGTTACTGAACAGGTTTATCTGGTATTGTTATAAGTTAACTCCTAGTTGAGCTGGTGACATTAAAAACACAGACTTAATTGATATCCATTTTTTCATCTCACTCGCCAAAGTATTTAGAAGAAGTATTTCTTACTAGTACCTTAATGTTAAACTGTTCCTTTTAAACCCTTTAGCAGCTTGTCAATATCACAACGCAAAGAAACATTTGAACTCTTCTGGTAAAAATTCACCACAAAGGCTAAAATAATCTAAAATAATCTGTCTGTTTTGATTTTGGAGGGCTGCACTCGTTGAATCGTTCTGGAGTCTGAATTATAGAGAGTTTAAATACTTATCTGAAGAAGTAAAACGGTAAACTTTCTGGTAAGTGAAGCACCATTGAGCCTTGTGGGCCTGCCACAGACCGGCTCAGCGGGCATGCGTTTGAATGGAAATGTCACAGCTGATTACTGTAATCCTCCTCTGCTGTCGTCTGGCCAGGTGATTGAGTTCGATGACGGCTCGGGGTCGGTGCTGCGTATCCAGCCTTTGAGGACCCACCGCGACGAAGCCATCTACGAATGCACCGCCAGCAACAGCGTGGGAGAGATCAACACCAGCGCCAAGCTCACTGTCTTGGAGGGTAAGACCTGCCTCACTGAGGCTTTTCTTGTCCCCGTGCCCTCACAGTAGAGCTGGTCCTCGTGTGCGCAGACAGCACATTGAGCAGTTGTATTGATTCATTCCCACTTGCTTGTTTTCAGTTTGAACCATTTAGGTTAACTCCATTCAGTTGGAAGGGATCAGTGTCGAGCACTGGGTCCCTGTACGTTAACGGCACATGGTTTGACAGCTGCTGTGGGTTCTAGTGAGGGCTGTGACAGCTCGGTGAAAACCAAGTGTCTCCACAAAGAATCCCACAAAAGCACCTCTTTGAATTTTGCTCTCAGCTGACGCTTGGCTGTCCCGGTAGGTCTGAAGCGAGTGGCGTCTTCGAAGCTTTGCTTTTAATGGAGAAATGTCATTAAAGGTCACAACAAGCTTCACTTGTGTTGCCTGTTCTGCTGCAGACATTCAAAGTGCAGACTGGAGGAATTCAACTTGTGTGTGTGTGTGTGTGTGTGTGTGTGTTTCTGCCTTCTACTTCAACCATTGTCTCCAGACATGTGTTCAAAGAGCATCAGTGCTAGAAACAGGATATTATAGAAAGTCTCGCTGCAGCAGCAGGTTCATAGCCGTCCTCCAAACTAAATGACACAATATGTCGTCTCACATTGCCCTTCAAAGGGAACCACGTCCACTTGTTCTGATCTTGGACTTCTATCAGAGGGACAGAATAGTTTCCTGTTTGAGCTGTTGCAAATAACAAACCTTCATTGCCATGGTTACGAGAGTTCTTGTTGAAAGAAAAGTATCTTTGCCAGCAAACGACTTTCTAATCTGTCGGATTAAGCAGGACAAGACCTTTTGACTGCCTGGTGTAATAATGATGATGTGACATAAAGATGTTTGGTTATTCACAATTTCTATTCACTTGAACTTGTCATGCGCCTGGTTCCTTCTGTCTCTTAGCTGTAAAACTCATGTTTAATGCATTCTTTCTTCATCTTTGATGTGATAATACAAAATTTCCGCACCGAGAAAAATAAATAGAGTGCTTCCTGGTCAGGGGTGAAAATGTTGAGGGCCCGGCTGCTCAGGGTTCATCTCATAGGTCTACGCTCGTCTATATTTTCATAAGCGGGTCTGTCAATGGGTTTCCTCGAAAGCTTCCTCGCAGCTCTCACTTTCAGTAAAGCAGCTTAACGCTGGTTGCCACTCGCTGTGAAATGGAGAGAGAGAAAAGCAGCAACCTTATTGCACTGGAATTGCAACACAAGTTGCTTTAACAAAAGATTCTCCTTTCGGTGAAGTTGCTAGAATCCGAGAATGGCGGGAGGAAGTGGAGGTCACTTCCTCCCCAGTCGGCTGCAGCCAGCACCAATGGATCAAATTCTGTGGAGGACAGTTTTTAGGTGAGCTAGAACAGAGAACATTTGGTTGAATTATTCTCCGTGAAGTTTGCTGGGTTAATTTAATATTGCCATTTTGGTATTTTTCAATCCTACATTGCTTGTTCTAATAAGAAAAACACCTTGTACCATGACACAGCTACAACAACCAATAGAAAGGGATTGGGCAGCAGATTATCCCTCACAAATGAGTATTTCACTATCAGTTCATGTGATTAGTTGATGCTTCTTGCTACAAACTGAATTAAAGTTAATTTGATGTTTTGTCTGGGTGGTTTCTCCACCACAGACACAAGTCTGCCAGCATGACGACACTACAGCAGAACTGATGGAACAAAGTGTCAGTACGCGGTTTGGCTGTTGGAAGTCTGAGTCCCCAAATAGAGCCCAATATCTCTGTGCGATGGTGCTTACTGAGCAGGAATGTGCTGAAAGTGAAGTTGGCCGGGACCCTCCTGTAGGTGTGTCTCTCGACAGCTCAGTTCTTTGCCAGCGGCAAGACGGAGCCTAAACACATTTATTTAATCGACTCTCTAATTGATAGACAAACAACCACACACACACACAAAAGGGCTGTCTCTCTGGCAGCTTTTTCCAAATCACTCAGGAACCCATTATACTCATTGTGCCATGTAGATATTGTCAGCAGCCTGAGGCTTCCCAGCTTTTAGGACCAAACAAACACGTTTTCCCTCTAAAACCACTCTGGGTCTTGTTAAAAGACAGTGACAGGGTTGACAGTCACCGTTAACAGACTAACATTTAACGCACAAGATATAAAAGACAGAATAAGCACTGCCCTGGCGCACATGTATGTGTGTCAACCAATATGCACTCCCGGGATAGGGATGTTTTATGTGTACAGATTGTAGATCCCTTCAAGGAAAATTTGTATTTGTCAAAGTAAGTCTATGGTGCCCCAAATGTGTAGATTTGGAGCACCATTACACCACAAGCTTTCTTTAAGCGCCACCAACAGGCCCAACTGTCAACTCGGCCCAAATGATACAGACAGCGGTCTGCTACGAACACTCTCGCTCTCAAAGGTATGAACCCTTTTATTTCAAGAAAAAGAAGAGTTCAGTCCTCCAAGAACATCAGAACATTACTGACAGAAAGACATATTGACGTTGATGCAACAGGTTGAACAGCTAAATCAAATTTCTAAACAACATCTATTTGAGGCGACCCTGTGATTCTTTAGAAGCATGCATGTGACATCATGAACCAGTTAGTTCATGTATCCATTCGTCTGTGCTTCACATTAGTGCTTCACGCTTAGTCTTATTTGGCTTGTTTTTTAGTTTGTTTTATATCGTAGTTTCTGACAAAATTTGCTATTTGTTAGGACTCGGCAAATGCTTGCATTAACACAGCGTTAACTTACCAATCCTTTAATGGTGTTAATTACTTGATAATCCATAAATTGCTTTTTTTCCATGGGGAGGGGCTTATCACTGCCACACACCGGTGCTGCACTTTAAATTTCTCCCAGATGGAACTGGGCGTCTTACAGCTCTCCTAGTCCGGCCCGCGTTACCTGTTACCTCAGTCCTAACTGTTACCTCACTCTTAACTATTACCTCACTCTTACTCACTTTTATTTGTTTCCTCACTCTTAACTGTTACCTCACTCTTGTCCGTTACTTCACTCCTAATGGTTCTCTCAGTCCAAATGGTTCCCTTATGCCTAACGGACCAACAGTCTAATATAAAATCATGTCTTTCTCTCCTGATATTTAGGAGCGCTCCACTGGAGTCCTAACCTGTCTCCAAAAGATGTCGTTCAGGCAGATAGATTATATATTATATGAACATATGAACAGAGATTCTGGGAGAAGGCTTGATGACAATGATCTCATTAAAAGATACTGTCAGCGGCTTCTTACAGCAACATAAGCAGGAAGCAGAGGAGAGGACGGGATCCTGCTCAGAACCCCAAAAAACTATTTTCACAAGATTACACTATTTTTGGAAAAGGAACAACACGGCCATGTAGAAGTAATGATTTTACTTTACTTTGGTAGTTATGAATAAAGGTTCCGTCACAGTTATGCACTTCACAAGGATGTTGTCCACAATATTGTTTCTCAGTGAAAGTAGACTCAAACTTAACTGAACAGACTCAGGGTCCCTTGGCTGGATGTCACCTGGTTCACGTGATCCAAACACATGACATGTTCTACTGGGCCTCATATCTGTATCTATATTACATTTGTATTCATTTACAATAATACCTTAATTTTAATTAATACAATTTTAGTAATATGTAGATTCAATTCATTATGAATTAGAGCTGTGAAAAATAACGCGTTAACGTATTATGATTAAATTACATGATTAATTAGTTAATTTTTTAACGCATTTAACGCGTGCGCAAAATGAGCTTCCATTAGAGCGGAAATTCAACTATTTCTGCTCTAATCCAGTCAGACGTAGATGTCAGATGTACACTCTGCGGGAAGATGTTGTTGTTTCATCGCATCACAACCAGCTTAAGTACCATCCCAACGCGAAGCATGTTGGTCGGTGAGGGGCGTTCAAGTGGAATGCGTCAAACCAGCCTCACTGAACAACGTAGACACTTCACTAAGTCTGCCTGTGACGAGCTGAGTAGCACAGTTGCGGAATTAATATTGTTGAGGATGTCATTGGTCGACCGATCTCAGGGTTGCCAGATGCACAATAATTATCCTCCAAATACAACCATTTTGAGCCTTTGGTACGATACTACGCCATCACCAATCTGGCAACACTGAGCACCTTGTCACCTCTACTCGCGACGAACATCCTGTTACGCTCTGAAGAAACTAGTTCGGCATAAAACATCACCGCATCAATAATCGACTGGAATTTCAGCGCAAAACTTTTTTTTGGTAGTTTAGCAAGACTCGTTCTTTTTTATGAGCTAAAGATTGCGTAGATGCTTGACTGTGGAGCGGGATGAAACGATAACGGGGTTCACCTCACGGCCTATAGTTGCATTGTTTACAATAGCACCCTAATGTATAAATGACAATGTATATATTAGTCTTTTATCATAAATCTTTATGTTTTTACAAGAATATACCGAGAATATCGGTAATATGTAATTAATCATAATTAATCCACAGAAACTTGGACATTTCAGAATTACAGCAGCAAATAGGGTAAAGTGCACACAAGAGACATAGTAAAAAATAGTATAAAATCTAAACAATTAACATATATAATAAACGGTAGAAAAGAGTAAAAATCTACAAATTTACAATCTGTACACATCTGACATCCTCTGTCCTAGGACCTTATATCAGATCAGGAAAAACTCATGACATTTAGCTGAGGCTTTTATCCAAAGCGACTTCCAAGAAGTGCATTCAACCGTGAGTACAAACTCAGAACAACAAGAATCAAGAGAGTACAATTTCTTCAATAAAGTCAAACTACAAAGTGCTATCAGTAAGAGCCATCTAAGTGCTGCCAAAGTGCTACTGCTACTGACTTTCTTCAAGGTGTAGTCGAAAAAGATAAGTTTTTAGTTTGCGATGGAAGATGTAGACACTTTCTGCTTTCCTGATGTCAATGGCGAGCTCATTCCACCATCGAGGAGCCAGGACAGCAAACAGTTGTGACTATATGTTGAGTGTTTAGCTCTCAGTGACGAGGCTACAAGCTGATTGGCTGAAGCTGAGCGGAGTGAACGAGCTGGCGTGTACGGTTTTAGCATGTCCGTGATGTAGATCGCACCCGATCTGTTCGTAGCATGGTACGCAAGTACCAATGTTTTAAAGCGGATGCGGGCGGCCACCGTTAACTGGTGAAGATCGCGGAGGAGCGGAGTAGTGTGAGTGAATTTCGGGAGGTTAAAGATCAGTTGAGCTGCTGATTTCTGGAGGATCTGTAGAGGTCGAATGGCATTAGCAGGTAGACCTGCCAGGAGAGAGTTACAGTAATCAAGGCACGAGATAATCAGAGCGTGGACCAGAACCTGTGCCGCCTTCCGCGTAAGCAGGGAACGTATTCTGCTGATGTTGTACAGCATGTACCTACAGTAGCTTGTTGTTGCGGTGACGTTGACAGTTAGGGAGAGTTGACTGTCGCGTGTCATACTGAGGTTCCTGGCAGTCGGGGCCAACACTAAGTTGTTGAAGGTAATCAGGAGGTCATGGGTGAGAGTACCTTTTGCTGGAAAGAAAAACAGTTCAATCTTGTCACAGTTCATTTTTAGGTGGTGTGTGGACATCCACTGAGATGTGTCAGTCAGACAGGCAGAGATTTGCCCTGCTACCTGTGTTTCTGATTGAGGAAACAAGAGAATCAGTTGGGTGTCATCAGCATTGCTAATGTAGGAAAAGCCATGCGAGCGAATGACAGAGTCGGGAGAGTTGGTGTACAGAGAAAAGAGAAGAGGACCCAGGATGGATCCCGTAGGGACCCCAGTAATGAGAGGAAAAGGTTCAGACACAGTTCCTTTCCAGGTTACCCGGTAAGTGCGATGGTCGAGGTAGGATGAGAAGAGGGAAAGCGCAGTGCCTGAGGTACCAAGATCCTGGAGGAGATGAGGATCTAGTGGTTCATGGTGTCAAAGGCAGCAGAGAGGTCTAGAAGGATGAGGACAGAGGAGAAAGAGGCTGCTCTAGCAGTGTGGAGCTGCTCAGAGACAGCAAGGAGGACAGTCTCTGTTGAGTGGCCTGCCTTATATCCAGACTGGTGAGGGTCCAGAAGGTTGTTCTGATAGAAAAAGGAGCGGACTTGGTTATAGATAGCTCGCTCCAGAGTTTTGGAAAGAAAGGGAAGAAGAGAAACAGGTCGGTAGTTGTTGACTTCGAACAGATTGAGACTGGGTTTCTTTAGGAGGGGGTTAACTCTTGCCTGGTTCAGATAGTTGGGGAAACAGCCAGCTGAGAGGGAGGTGTTGATAAGATGGGTGAAAAAGGGAAGAAGGTCAGGAGCAATAAACTTGAGGATATGAGATGGGGTCAAGAGAGGACACTGAGGGGAAAGAGGGTTTAAATGACCTCATTGATCCTCCAGGAGTGGTTAAAAAGCCTTTAAAGATCCTTCAAAATATGTTGGCCTCTTCTGAGGCAATGATGTTCAGAACCCTTCTTCCTAGCGCTACCCCTGAAAGACAGGCTGTTCTGGTGGTTTCTTTGTGAGTTAGCTGCTGACCGTGACATCATTCCATTAGTCTTTGTCTTGATGACCAGTTGGTCGTGATGGTGCAAAAGCTGTGTCCGGCTTCACCGCATCACATGAAGTTCTGTTGGGAGAGGAGACTGTATCGCTGCTTCACAACAAAGGTTTCAGCCAATCAGATAGGAGCAGCTGCAGGAAGAAGGCGTGAAGGCGTCTGCGTGCTCCACACAGCTTAATGCCCATCTCAAGCTTTTCAATTGCAAATATAAAATCTGAAGTGGAAGCTTTTGGTTTATTTGATATGAGACCTCTTCATCCATTCACCGCTGTTTTAAACTGACGGGTTTCATCTTGTTAGAAATAAAGTTCTCTGATGCCCCACTCAGGGTCTCTTGTGTGTGTGTGTGTGTGTGTGTGTGTGTGTGTGTGTGTGTGTGTGTGTGTGTGTGTGTGTGTGTGTGTGTGTGTGTCAGCTGCAGAATGAGTGAATGCTGAAGGGAAAATGGAAACAACAAAACAACAAAAAGCAATAACAGAGTGGGAAGAAATGAGAGACGGGAGAGGAAGAGGATGACGAGAGAGAAAGAGTGGACAGCAGGACTTTGGGTAATGAGAGTGTGGCATTAGTCATGAAGTGAGAGAGAGCTTAAGGGATGAAAGGAGACTAGGAAGACAGCGGGCGCTAAAGCCGGACAATGCAGTCGCAGACGAGGTGTTGTGCAGCAAGACATTATACCTTTATGTACATTTTAGTTTTTGGTTGGTTGTGAAGGCCCATCCCTCCAAACAGGCCTCCTGCATTGGTCCTTCCCAGTGGAGCTGCTGGTTGCTCTGAACAGAGCTGCCAACTTTTCAAAAAACCTTGGCGTGAGATTTTGTCGACGAGGGAGGGGGGGGGCGCAGTCCCGCGACTGTCTGTTTGGGGTAAACAGGATGTCTATGCAGCGAATAGGTTTACAGATGCGCGCTTCAGTGCCATCTATCGTCGGGGAGTTTGAAAAGGAACGAACGCGCCCCAGACTTTTTTTTTGGCGTGAGATATTAGTTGTGTGGCGTGTGAGCGTGTGAAAACATGAAAAAGCATGTGTCACACGGCGAAAGCATGAGAGTTGGTGGCTCTGTCTGAATCAAAATGAGTGTCATTCATTCATTCTCTCTCTCTCTCTCAACAACACACTCACACTTCTGAGTATCAACGGCCTTCTGATTCTGAGCAGGTTTGCGCTGCAGGAATTAATAAAAGAGCTACGCTACTAAGCTAAGCTAGTGAGCTAAGCAACTGAGCTAAACTATTGAGCTAAACTATTAAAAAGGTATTGATTCAAAACACAGGAACACGACCACCATGTCACTCAAAACTGTGCTCACACAGTAACAGCGCTACTGCTAAAGCCTCTAAAGTAGGCCTGGCCAACCACCGGCTCCCGAGCCGCCTGCGACTCTTTGCCTGGTTTCATGCGGGTCTTACGTTCATATCGAAGTTTGCTATTTTGTGTCTTTTTTTTCTCATTTTCAAATCTTTTCATTAATTTTGCAAATACTACCAGAGGAGTTGCCCGCGAGGCAAGTTCTAAAAATAGTAAAAAATATTGAGCTTCCGTCAAAAAAAAAAGAATTGCCCCGATGCAACACGGGTGCGCACATAGGTGAGCACAATCACACGGGCGCGCACACAGTGGAGAGAGAGATAGACAGAGCGGCAAAAAATATGTTGTGTGCTTTTAACAATGGGCTTGCTGCTTTAAGCTATCACTATTTTAAGCTATTTAAGCTATTTGTTTTAAAGCCTAACAGTTCATGTATGTGCGGGTCAAGACAAACAACAGGCTGCATCTTGGAGCTCCATAAACAACGTTTCTGACTTTGCATATTGAGAGTCTGGAAATATTCTTCCAAAAGCCTGAAAAGTGCACTGCAGTGACAAAGCCTGCATACTTTGTTTTGTCATTAAAATAAATGAACTTGCCTCCCCCACTCCCCAGACCTTAGCCCCTTTAGACCTAGGCCCCTCTAGACCTTAGCCCTTCCAGACCTAGGCCCCTCCTGACCTTGCCCCCTCCAGACCTAGGCCCCTCCAGACCTTAGACCCTCCAGACTTGGACCCTTCAGACCTAGACCCCTCCCAGTAAATACAACCCCTTCACTTTGTGAAGATGGGCAGGATCATTATGGTTGTGACCGGGCCAACAGACGACCTTTAAGAGCTCTCATGTGGTATTTTCACAACTTGTTGGTACAAGTTCTCATTTTCATCATCAATGCAAATGTATGTAAGAGGTCCATCTTCTGTTTGTGAACTTCTCCCATCAGAACATTGGCAGATGTCAGATTAAGGTCACTGGGCTGCTCACTGTCTCTGATAATGAAGGCTGCTGGGGAGCTCTCATTCTTACAACGCGTCTGGTTTCAAGGAAAGGGCCGTGAGTCAAACTCTAACGCCCTTTATTCCATCACTTTTAGTTAGACATAACTCCAACGCCTGAATCTCACTCAATTATATGTCTTCACAGAAACAAAGTCTTCTGCATTTGTTCCTCTGGTGACAGCTCGTTAGTGCCAGACTTTCTTTCAGTCCAGTCGTCCCCCCACAGACAAAGGGAACGATGCCACTGGCTGTGCCCGCGCTCTCAAACGCACAAATGCTAACGATAGCACAGTTTGCCATTGGACCCGTGGCCCATTATAGAAACTCCCACATTCACCCGGAGAACCTGTCCTGGCTTTAAGCAACACGGAGGTGACCCTGTCTCTGACCCCGGGTGTCACTGGGACTGCATGGGCTGGGTCGTGGGAGAACCACGCATTCCAGGCCAGATTTGAGTTCCACAGCATCTAAAGTTTCATAACATATTGTCGGTGTGTGAACATGACGCCGTGTGTATTATGCTCGCTATTCCAGTAATCCCCTCTGGAACATAATAGCCTGTACTTAGGCAGGACAACAAAAGCACAAGTCAGGGGGAGCTTTAAAACACCGCATCGGATTTCGTCGCACGTATCTGTGGCATTCAGCGTGTCTGCTGCCTGTCTGGAAGGTGTTCCACATGAAGGGGGGGGGGGGACTACAGCGAGCCTCATGAACATAAGCAGATATGTCAGGTAATACGATGTTGGGCTTAGAGACAAAATCACATCGGCTCCTCAAACCTGTTTCTTAGACCAAATGTGGAAGATAACGTACACCCAGTTCACACTATGTGACCGGCTCAGATGTGACACACAACAACACATGCTCCCTGAGTCTCTTGGGCTTTACTAAGCAGAGAGCTGCTAAAATACCACAGTTTACCCTGAATGGGGAAGTTAGTGGGCCACCTGGTAGGTTGAGCAGAAACGGCCCATCAGTTTGTCCACATACTTCACGTCACCAGTCAGTAGCTTCCTGACCGGTGACCATGAGGTTAACGTGAATTCAAACTAAAACACTTTAAGGATAACCATCATGGTTGGGTTTAAGATAAGAACTTTCACGGTCTCAGCGAACAACTGGGCTATTGGAAACATGGCGGCTGGCTACAATAAAGGACCCACCCTCTATGCCATGGGTGGGCAATTATTTTTCCCAGGCGGCCACATGAGGAACAGAAAATATTGTGGAGGGCCGGTCTATTAGCTTGAACTCATTTATGTACTTGAAACCTTGACTGAAGTTCCTATTCTTGACAGCTTAGCAGCTGTTACGGAAATCCCTTTCAAGTCAACCAGTTTGAATCATCAGACAAAAACTAATAATCACTGCAATTACTTTGTTAAAACAATGCTAATAAAGTTATATCTGTACAAAAAAAACCTGGTTTGGATGGTCTTTCTGCTGCAGTGGTTACCCTTCAGTCTTTATTGGCTTCTGGGGATTCTGGAAATGATTTGTAAGTGCTCTTTGTGGCCTGAAGTCATCCAGTTAATGGATTATAGACTCACACACCATTAGACAGAGAATGCAGGCTGTTTACAAGCTGCTCGAGCACATCAACCCATCACCTCCTGCTGCTCCGTCAGGTGTCTATGGAGCGCGGTGCACATGCTCCTCCAACAATATGGGACAGGACTTTAACAAGATGGGGGACAGGAACGCTTCACAAGAATCAGAGGAGATAAGAAATCACAGATGGATGATAAGCTGTTAGTTCAAAGTGTGACTGTAACCAACACATGTTATGTTTCTGTGTGACAGGATCTACTGCACAGGGCAGAAATGGACTGTTGATGTTATATCAGAATCAGCTTTATTGGTCGTGTGTGTGTACACATACATGGAATTGGCCCTTGTTGTACATATGATATACAAATAAAGGTGATCCTCTCATGAAATTATTTCCACTGCAGACTCATACAAAAAGTTTATTTTGTCATGACTTTAGACTTGCCCAAAAACATGAGACTTGATTGGACTCTGGCGCAAAGACTTTCAAACAATGACTTGGTAACTTGCTCTGTGGGTGCAAAGACATGACATGAAGACACTGCTCAGCTGTCCGTGTTCTGTAACATTCAATCAGTAGAGCATAGTATAAACGTCAATCAAAGAACAGGCAGGGCAGTAAATATGTATTCCAACAATAAAGTTTACAAGCACTCAGTGAACGTGAGTGCTTGAGTTTATCTGTGTCGCTCTTGCTGGAAGCTAAAGGAGGCTTCACGTCTGAAACAACTCGTGCTGCCTTGCACGCGCTGTGGAAAGCTGTGTTAGAGAACATCAGTATCACGTCTCCATCAGAGGAAGCCGTTACTGTATGATAAGTTGGGTAAGGGCATTATTCAGACAGCAAGTCATAAACCTTCACAACAGACCCAGTGTCCCCGTGTGATCTGACCCAGAACCTGAACACACACCAGCGGTTACTCTCAACCGCTATTCCTTCCTCACACATTGATACTGAAATGGCTTTTAGTTGTGAGTGCATTTACTGAAAGAACAAATATCTTCAACTGAAATAGAATTGAAGAGTTTGTTACTGTGACTTCGTTTCAGCAGCTAAGAACGACAGACAGCAGAGTCTAATGATGTGTGTGTGTGTGTGTGTGTGTGTGCGTGTGTGTGTGTGTGTGTGCGTGTGTGTGTGTGTGTGTGTGCGTGTGTGTGTGTATCGCTGGCAGCTGTTCTGTGTTGGGACAAAGCGGCCCGATGTGGCTGTGATGGGAACCCTTTGGGAGCTGCAATGGGTTACCTCTCCGTGGTAATTAGAGTGGGCAGAACGCTGGTATAAACACACACACACACACACACACACACACACACACGCACACACACACACAAATAGATACAGCATGCTATGCGGCATCCCACACAATGATCATGTGGTGATCTCAGTGCTGTGATTGGGGCGATGCTATGAGCTGTACTGTTAAAATCATATGGTAATGAACAAACAGTGATTTACTTTACTCTTCGGTTCTTAAAGGGAAGACATCTACCAAAGCTGCGAGATGTTTTGTAATATTTGCATTGTAAGTGCAAAGAACCTTTCTGTAGTTTTTGTTTGCGTAACACACTCCGGCACGAGTTGGCAGCGGATACCAGGGGTTGAATGAAGCCATGGACATGCACTGGCACGTTTCTGTTTAAGATGTTGGTCATGCTGCTGGTACTGAGAGCACTTCAGGATGCAACAGAGACAAAGCATGCTGGGAGAAAGACAGACTGCAGCCTCCTCTCTTAGTCCCAGACTGATGTCATGTTGTCAGAGATCATGTGTACGTGACAGCAGAGACGCTTCATGCCAAGACTAAGAGAACCAACAGACACGACTCAGCCGAGCTCTGACAGAACGTCACACTGCAGAACGTCACATTGCAGAACATCACAGAACATCACATTGCAGAACGTCACATTGCAGAACATCACACTGCAGAACGTCACACGACAGAATGTCACGCTGCAGAACATCACAGAACGTCACACTGCAGAACGTCACACTGCAGAACATCACACTGCAGAACGTCACACGACAGAATGTCACGCTGCAGAATGTCACAGAACGTCACACTGCTGAACCTCACGCTGCCGAACGTGTTCGGTAGCGTAACGTTCTGTCAGAGCTCAGCTGAGTTGTGTCGTCACACTAAAGAACATCCCACTACAGAACGTCACACGACAGAACGTGACTCTAAAGAATGTCACAACGTCACACTAAAGAACTTAAGTCTCCATTGAGGAATCTAATGATCTGGTGTGGTCTGTCAAAAGCAGCTCGCTCAGAATGATGGATGAAGCTCTGGAAGGAGGAAAGAAACATCTCCCTCATTCTGAAGCAACAATGCCAACTAAAGGTCCAGCTCCGGTCTGCCGGCCCTTCAGCTCCTGCCCAGAGCCCCTCACTAACCCAACACACTGAGACTTGAGCTTTGCCTCACACATTCAAGCCTTCTGCAAACCCAACCTCACACACGACACCCGCACACACCCGTGTGTTCACACATGTGTTCCCAAGGGAGTCGTGAGCCTGTGGGTGAGCGGCGGTCTGCAGAGAGACGGAGACCCAGAGCTGCATTCAGGTCCGCAGCTGAGTCCTACTCTGAGATGTGTGCGTACCGCGGGCCTCTTTCAGTCCCCAGATTTAAGAGTTGTATGGATTTGCTACCCCCTGTATGTTCTTGTAAAAGCAGCATATGAAGTGTAGTGCTGCTGGAGCGGCTTCTGCAGCAGAGAGATTTCAGACTCAACTATCTGCCATCTTCCTCCTCCGTTTATCTCCTCATAACAGGCCCAGCACTCGGCTTCCAGGCTCACAAGCTCACACCGGCAAACAGAGCCTCCAGTACACAGGAGCGTGTGGGGGGGGGGGTTACAATGACACACACACACACACACACACACACACACACACACACACACACATACACACTCATGCACGCCCACACAAGACATGCAACGCCTGGGTGTTGCAGGCTGATAAAGAAGCAATTAAAGCCATCAGATTCCCGTCTGCTGGATCTCTGCCTCCTCGCTGGTGACATTGACAGTAACTTTATTTTTCCGCTCGCAGCTCTCAGCCGGATCGCCGCTCTCAGCCGGAGCGCCGCTCGCTCCGGTCCGGGTCCCGTAATGACGTCTCTAACTCGCGGGGACTTTCTTTAACTTTCCCGTCACGCTGTGAAGGCCGTCTGTCAGGGAGTTACCTGCTCTGGCACCAGAAGACGGGATGACACTCCATTAGCTCCATTAGACCTTGTTACAGTCAATGTCTTCAGTCTAGATATTGCAGCTCACTGGAGGATTTAACGCCTTGATATTGATTATATTTTAACGCTCATGTTTGGTGCATTATATTCTCATTGAGCTCGACTCCCACTAATATCATCTGTAGTTATGAATGCATCACATACTGGCTAATGGAGGGAGGCTTGGGAGATGTG
>NW_027176031.1:757500-935000 GCF_023055335.1 Clinocottus analis | reverse complement strand
AGATCTGCTTTTTGATATTCAGAAGGCAAAACGCACAGTAAGCTCGTGATAGAAATAAAAGGGTATGAGACTTGGATTGCAGCGATCGCCCCGAGCAGCACCTGTGAGGGAGCAGCGGCGTGCCAACAGCGCTCAACCCTCCATAGACAGAGATGAATGTTCACGCCGAGGCGGACCGTGTGAAGCGGCTCTGTGAGGAGGTGGCCGCAGTCCAGGGAGGAGAGAGGTCATCTCTCTGCGCCAAGGAAACAGCTCGCAGCAGAGCCGGGCGGCTGGTGGCTGAAGAACCAAGCTCCACACACACACACACACACACACACACACACACACACACACACACACACACACACACACACACACCCTGTCAGCTGCCCTTTCTCTCGCTCTCTGTGAGAAAATAGAAACGTTCGCTCCTCGCCAAAAAAGTTGCGAGCACCTACAGAATGGCATCCCCCGGGCAAAAGCCCTCTCGGCGGGTCAGGAGCAGGTCGCCCTCTTCCTTTCGTCTGCACGTTGACAGATATCACCGGCTTTGAAGTCCACTCTGAAGATTATTTCCTATGTGGCAGTCTGAGCTTTAGGTAGGGACCAACACGCCATGTATTATTAACCAAATAGCGCGGCAATTTGTTTCAATTTGTTTCATCGGGCCCCATCGTCACACACAGTCCCACAGCAGCACAGATGGCTGACTTCCTTTAATGAAGAATCAGAGTTATCCTGTGCCACACAAGGCGAAGGAAAATACGTATCCATGTGCAAAGTCAGCACTCTGCAATTATTCAATTTATTTGTTTCAATAGAATTCATTATATAGAGGAGTGATTGGATTTGCTCCTGAATTAGTTAGTCCTATTAAATGACTTTGATCCATTAGGAAACACTAATAGCTTCATTTTTCAATTCGAGACCTTTGCTCTCTTTTGAAAAAAATGAAAAAAGGAAGTCCTTTGACTTCCAGCTCAACTGTTTTCAAGTATTTACAACCCAAGCTTTCCCATTGAAGAGCGATGGGATCCAGACCAGCCATGGATACTCTGGGTTCTAGATCAAAAGCTCTGTGACTGCCGGCCCCGGGTTCTGATAGCCATGGACCATGGGAAAGAAAACGGGACCAAGATCTTCTGCTGAAAACAATGACGGAGTGAAAAGTTCCTGGTTCTCAAACCCAGTAATAACTGTGTATTAACTCTGGTCACAGCCAGTCACTGAAGACTCTGTTTTTACATCAGGCTGAAAACTCCAGCGGCCAATGTGTGGATGCGGCGGACCGGCTGAATTGGTTTGCAGTCATTGGCTATTTAAGGGGCACTCCAGTGATTTTGATATGCCTAAAAATAATTCCAGTCACAATATCCTAATAAAGTGTGAACGCTTCAATAATGGCACCATTTCTGTCTGGTAGCTAAACCTAGTTAGCCTAGTTCGTTAACCTAATTAGTTAGATCTTGACTTAGCATCGGCACCAGCTGTTAAACTGTGAGCCTGAACTGAACTCTAATGGACGATTAGCTTCCGCGGTGACGGAAATGTAGCCAACCATAAAACCTACCAAACCATACATTTTGTGTACCGCTAATAATAATAATGGAAAATAAAGAGTTATTTAATGCCTACTAAAATAATGTGTCTTTCTAACAAATTGTAGTCTACAAGTCCAAGTGTAGGTAGTGACATCACTCTAACGTCATCAGGGTTATTTTCTCACTCAGTAGTACTCCCGATGGCAAGACAACTGATAGTGGCGTATTAAGTCAAAGGAGGTCCCCTTTAGCAGCCCGTCACGTTTCCATGGTCAGTGGACTACACACTGACTACCATGCATGGTGCTCGCCAGACATCAGTAGCAGCTCACCAGATATCAGTAGCAGCTTTGGGTTCAGTTGCTCGCCCTAGAAAGCTTCTCCCTATGGACAAGAGGAGCACCACCGTCCACGAGATGAGATTTGATTTTAAATCCATTCGTTCTGCGTCGAAAGGGCAAAATGGACAAAATGTGGACGCATTAGTGCGTTCAAAACCACGCACCTTCAGTTCATCATCTACGTTGCTCAGTTCTCAACTGAAATATGACGGCGGCCAATCCATCACTTGGCTTTGTTTTGGGTGGACCCTACAATGGACAAAAAAGCTCCCAAACCAGCCATTGTGAAAATATAATAAAGTCCTATTATTTTTCACAATGGAACCCCACACACCTGTCATGACACCCTGGTTTCATGCTGTAGAGACGCGGGATTCCTCTGGCTGTGAGAAGGCTGAGGAGGGAAGTCATGGCAGGTCTTGCCCGGCCCTCTGAAAGCTGCTGATGTCCCCCTTCATCAGACCCCAGGGGCCACACAGCTTCCAGGGCCCCCCACCTCCTCCCCTTCTGCTATCTCTCACCACCTATCTGACACTGGAGAGGGGCTTGGATTATCATCCAGATCACCGTTATCTGCATGGTAACCATTCCTCTCGCTGCCGTTTGTTGCATACGCCCTGATATGCCCAAATGGTGCCAGTTAAAGGTCACCAAGACCAGAGATATACAGGACTATTGGAGGAAACGTTACTACTGTGTGGATACTATTCGGGCTGAACCATTAGTCATTTTTTAAATTGTGATTTGAGAATCATAGGAGCTGCATTTTGTATAATATAACCTGTTATTAACAGTGTCCTAATAAGATAAAATGACAACTGCTGCCAGGAAATGTGTTCGACTGTAGCTAATCTAAGTTAAGTCTGTGAAACAGTCAAACAATAATAAATGATGATAAATGATGTATGCATTAACAACAACATTGAACGAAACACAGCGCTTTAGTTGTTAAATTAATTCAACATGTATGCACAATTCAAAAGTTAATTGATTGAAGCTGCAGATTGGCTCGTCGATGTTCCCAACAGACTCCTGGGGAGTTTTAGTTAACTTTTCTGGTTTGAACTCTTGGAGGACCCCAACATGTTATCCTATTACACTGGTACATGCATCACTTGTTTAAAAGTGCTGTAAGCTCGATTCATAGAATATAACAGCCATTAAAATTGGAATATTGGTTGTAATTAGATATTTTCCTCCAGTCGTTCAGCCCTAAATGATGCACGGGGGGAAACGCTGGCACAGGATTAAATGTCCCGAATGATTTGACAACTGTGATAAAAATACATCAGTAGAACGCTAATTTTGGAGCTTGATATTAATATCCAGCGACAACACAGTGTATTCCAGGACACGAGTGCAGGTTTCTTTGAATTGCATCAGAGGGAGAGCAGGCAGCGTGCGCTCTTATCTGCCCTGTTACGCAGGAAGTTGGAGAGAGAACCAAGAAGGGAGTGTTGTCAGTGAATGAGGGTTCAACGGTTTGATAGCCAGGTGCTGTCTGGAGGGGGGGGCGGGAGCAAATAGGGCCAGGTGTATCCAGCAAATAAGCACCGTGTGAAAGTAAATAACCAGGTGCACAAACGGTAGACTGGCACTCTGAGTTATGAGTTATGGAGCATACATTATTGAAACAATGTTGTGCTTGTGGGGGAAAATAACATGTTTGTACAGGAGAAAGCAGTTTTCATCAAGCATTCATTTTGCACAGTTGTCATTTATTACATTGATTTTAATTGAAAATTATGAGGAAGTGTTTTTCTCACACTGTATTTGTATTAAATGGTGAGAATAGCTCTTATCACGGCTGTTTTTCCTCTCTTTGCTCTCCTGCCATTCTTGTCTTTCTCTGTATCACTTGTTTCTCTTCTCTTAATGCTAATGGTTATCTCTAATCTTATTTGCATTCAAATTACCTCACCAGGTGGTACACCAATCAGAGGTAAGAATGATGGGTACCAAAAAACGTTTTCTCATCACCCTCCTCTTCGTCACTCCTCCATCGCCTTTGTCCTACTCCTCCTCCTCCTTCTCCTCCTCCTCCTGTCTCCTTTAGTATGTCCCATTTCCAGCACCACTCTCTCTGCCGTCACCACAGTGTTCAGAAGTGCGTGTGGTCTTGGGAGAGAAAACACTAGACAGTACCGTATGTTCTGTAAAACCTCTAATGATAGTTTACCTCGACAGCTGACCAGCCGATGTTCCTGCCAGAGTTCTTACTCCCAACCCGTCTCATGCCAACGCTTGGTCTGTGCTCCTGAGCTTCCAGCTCTGATGTCCGAGGTACCCCGTCAGTGTCAGTTTGGGACGTATCAGGGACGAGGTGTCAACATCGTCTTGTTGGACGGAAAGCATCTTTTCAAAATAAACTTTGGTCTTCAGAGGAAGTAAGGTTTGGGCAACAAAACCATTCAGTTGGATTAAGTTTGTGGTTGACATTAACTTGAATGACTAAAGGTGACAATTCTGAGCAAATGAGTCAACGTTGGCTTTTAGCTTCAGACCAGACACTCACAGCGGTGTCCTGGATGAAAGTCCTGTTGGTTCGGCCCGACCATCAACACTCTCCCTTCCACCCTTAACGGACTATAGCACACTTTATACTTTATTTAATTTGCTCTATGCGTCAAATAAAGATGTGGATGGGCTTACATTGGAGTTGACGGACAGCCCAGTGCGTCTAAAGCGCTAACGGGGTCTTGGTACGCCGGTCACAGAGCAGCACAAACAAGCAGCGGAACCTGACGGGTTTGGAGTAAGAATGGGTTGTTCTCGCTCATCTGCAGGCAGCAAAGGGATAACAAACTGTTAGCACCATGCTAACAAACACTATTTACCATCAAGTGGAACAGAAAGTCGCATGTTGAAAAGGATTTCATCGGGGAACAGAAACCAGCTAGCCAAACGTAATAGGTACTTATTTTTGTTTTGTTCATGGCGACTGTTAAATGTTTGGTGCAGTTTTTCAGTCAGTCAATCTTAGTCACTCTGGTTCACTACATGGTGGTCTGAGGTTCACTACATGGTGGTCTGAGGTTCACCGGGAGTAGAATAATATCACATTAAGTATATTTAACTTTTCCTACAGGCCTACTAACACCACAAACTCACCTGTGAAAGAGAGCTCACCTCCACAGTGTGAATACTACAGTATCCCTACTCTTTTCCAAAGAAATAGCTCTAAAAGTGGCTAAATCCTGCGAAACCCCCCCCCAACATCATCATTATGAATATTACCAACCAACACGGCCGTTGTACTCACAGCTGGCAGCTTGTGGAAGTCTCTGCTGACGAGCTGACGATCCAATCGTTTCCTTTTGGCCGAATGAAGATTTTTTTATTTTATTCATTGATCGTTTTTGGGATGTAAATAGAATTTCAACAAATATAATAAAAAAAAGGAACACAGGGATCACATCTTTTACATTTCTCAAGGGAATTATAACAAATAATCCCATAGTTGATCTGCTTTGCTTTCCACCGGATGTTGACCTGAAGCTCAAATGTTTGGTCTGGACCAGAGTTTGATTCGACAGCTTCCAATCAGCCTCAACAAACAGAAGCGAACGAGCCAACTGCACCAAACAGGTCCGTGTGGGACACTTAGACCAACCCACATGTGAACATGCTCAGCTCATTCCTGTGAGCCGGGTCATGGATGTGAGTCCAGTTATTAGCAGAATTAGTAGTCTGAAGCGGTCTGGTCGTCGAGGTGTAAAGGCTTGACCTCCCTGTCTGCAGCTGTCCTTCGGCAGCTGCAGACAGGGAGCACACGCTGCATTACGGACGGCTCAGTGTCTGACGTGCAGGGGAAGTTTTGTCAGCTTCGAACATTTTGGTTCAGGGCTTCATCTGGAAGAAGTCACACACAGCTGATTAACCTTTGTCACGCCGAGAGGTCAGAGCGGGCGTCATCTCGGGAGAGAACAAAGCATTTTCTCCTCAAACACCAGAATGTTCAATGAGATAAACAAGAGTTTGAGGACATGCATCCCAGATGAAGGTTGCTCCGCCTGCATCTCTGGACTCGCCGTCTGCACCAGACCGCTGACTTTCTTAAAACTAGTTCATGACATTGTGTTACAAACCCATCCCATATTGCATTTCAGGATTGTATTCTGAAATATGTACATTGTTAACCTTTATATGATTTTTCACATGTCTTATTGTCCACTGCAAAACTGCATGATGTACGTCACATTCACTGCTGACATGTAATATTGCATAAACACATTCATGTTCTCTATCACAAACCCAACCTCTCCACTGGTGAATATGAAATGTTTTTATTAATGCTATGGAGTTGTTATGAAATGAATGGATTTTAATCAGGTAAGTTTTATCTTCCATTTTGTGTGAAAGTAAAGCTGTCATGACATTGTTAGAGTGCTTTTAGAGCAGTGATCATTGGCAAGTCAGAGGAGGTGGTCTGCTAAAGGCTTTTACCCATCAGGGTGTTCACAATAGTTAGCTAATTTGGGATTCAAGCAATACATCCTGAAAGTTGCTACAAGGAACTATTAACTAGTTATGAAACACTCAATGTAATACTGCTTCCTCTATGACCTACAGTACCTGAGCAAACAAGACCGTCAGAGGGAAGATTGGCTATATCTATATATTTATTCTTCATGCTTGTCACTGGGTCCAATTCCCCTAAAACATCAGATGAAACCATTTCACCATCTTCAGTCTGCTGCAGGGCCTCCGGTCAGCAGTACAATGTGAGCTTTCTACACTGCAGCTGCAGATGTTCACAAAGCACTGATGCTCGTGGAAGCACAACATGAAAGTTACTTCTAGTAACTTTAATTACATCTGAGGAGCAAGAACTGACATGTTTCTCTGGGCAAGTCCTCTTTGTCAATTGGAAAAGCCCCAAAGACACTGTTGAGACTCACACTGAATGCTGTTGGGACAAAATCTGCTCCAGGACCTTTTACTGGAAGGTCTTCTGATAGACATTCAAAACAACGAACCACCAACATGATGAAGCAAACAATACATGTACAGCATGTAGACTTTGAACTGAAAGCTTCCATCGTCCACCAGCTTAAACATCATTAGTTTTCTATGATCCAGCTGTAAATACCACGATATCACACATGCTAACAACTGAAAATGTCACGGTTCATTTGAAACATCTAAGCCAATAAACCCTCAGATCAGTCATTTCCCATCATGCATTAAGAGATCAGGTTGGTTCTTAATGTGAAAAGCTTCCATGAAAAGACCCCAAACCAGCGATGAGCTGCTGTGTCTCAATGCTCCCCTGCCTCAAGCCAAAATATGACACACACATTGAGTTTCATCCAAAAAGCTAAACGAGGTCCAACAGCCCGACATGCTACAGCCATGCTGGAGGCTGTGTGAGACAGCTGTAGATGCATACACAATGTGTGTGCTAGTGACTTTCAGGGGAAGAAAACTACAGTGCTTGTGATTATTGTAACCGAGGGACATCCCACCAAGCGCAAGAACATTGCACTGTAGGATTGGACCCACCTTGTCCTTCAGCTTCTGCAGGCAGCGGTGCTTCACCTGCAGCCTTGTTGCTGTTACGATAGCGCAGTGGTGGGATGTAACGAAGTATTTTTACTTTGTTACTGTACTTAAGTATATTTTTACGTATCTGTACTTTACTTAAGTAAAAATAATAGTTCATACTTTTTACTTTTACTCTGTTACATTTTGAAGCTATTATCTGTACTTTTATTCCACTACATTTCTACAATATGTGTCGTTATTCGTTACATTTTATGAACACAGTTTCGCCAAAATGTTGCCAACACAAAAATGTGGATTGCGTTCAGCACCGTAACAGAAACACATGAGCTCCCCCACCCACAAACACACGCACACACATACCGCAGGAGGGGCGGTGCCCTCTCAGAATACCGCAGCCCAACAATAACACCGATCCGCGTAACAGGATTCTAGCTACGCTACAGTTAGCTACCCATTTGCTGCGGGCTCACCGGTCGGTGTGACCATCTGACCGATTTCAACCCTGACTCCGATCACAAATACGTAGATTATACGTCTGTGTTATACTGCAGTGAGTTTACTGCACTAGATGGAGTTTATCACCCACTTTGGGCTGCATTCACAAACAGCCCGACTTAGAGAAGACCGGACCCGGCGTGACGCGGGCCGTAACCGGCCCCTCCGGCCAAGCGGTCTTCAGACCGGCCCCGTTACCAGCCTCACAACGCCCCTTTTCCTTCCTCCGCAGAGTTTAGAAATTTAAATATGCTTAAATTCAGCGAGAAACCAAGAAAACAATAACACAAACACATGATTATAAACGTATTTGTAATAAACAATGAAACTAAACTAACTACTTCTATAAGCAACGCATACGCGTATAATCAACTTATTTGTGATACGTCAATCACAGACGTAATCAGGGATTCGACATTCGACAGACAACATGGATCCAGAGTCAGCCTCATATGAGCCCTCGGATATGAGCCACCTTTGGCTTTCATTTTCCTGGGTATTTGTACTTTTACTTAAGTACTACACTTCAGTACTTCCTCCACCACTGCGCTAGCTTCACTGTTCATGTGACACAGCATGGAGGAGCAGCCCAGTCCCTTGAACGTTTCTATAAACCACGAGATACGAAGCAAAAACATGTTTGATACCAGAAATGTCACGTTGTTTGTGTTAAAATACTGACATTTTAACGTGGTAACGTTGACGTTGAACTTTGACGTTAGCTAGCTTAAAAAAATAACTTACTTAATGAATACAAAGTCAACATCTACTTTTGGTTTCACACAGGACAGCTGTCTTCTAGGTGACTATCCTGTGTTTGACCCTATCTGTACTCCATTATTGGACTGCCTTACTTGTTATACTCTGTATGATACTATGTAACCTTTAATTAGGGACGCTACTTGCTCTGACCGAATGTAAAAATGCCCGCAATCAACATATCCGTGGTTTGCGTAAATACGCAATTCCCAAATTCTTAGCATGTTAGACAGAAGTCCTGGATCATCTTGAACAAACCTGATTATAACAGGTTTGTGCCATATATGATTAGATTTAATTTCGGACTCCAGATAATAAACAAAAAGAAGAACATTAATGCTGAATGCTTTACTTGTAGGTATGGAATGCAAACATGTCAAAGATATGGACATTTAAGGACTCATGTGTGTGTCTGAATCATATTACCATTTATGTATGTGTGTGCGCGTGTGTGTGTGTGTGTGTGTGTGTGTGTGTATGTATGTGTGTGTCTGTGCGTGTGTGTGGTCCTTCGAGCAGTGCAGACCTGAACTCTGACCTTCTGGCCTCCCTCCCCAGGAGCTTTGCAGATTGAGAACAGCGAAGAGTCGGACCAGGGCAAGTACGAGTGCGTGGCTGTCAACAGCGCCGGAACTCGCTACTCTGCTCCGGCTAACCTTTATGTTCGAGGTAAGATCCCTCTTGACCCCTCCTCCCCACCTCCCGTCGCCGTTCAGGTTGCCGCTTCCAACAGTAATGTCCTCTCCCGTCACCTCTTCCACGTTGACACGCTGCCTCCTGACTGCTAACAGGAGAGCTGGATTCAACCGCAGTGAAAGATCTGCCGGGGCCGTCCGGTCTCTGCGGTCACTTTCTGCTCTCTCTCTCCCCTTCTGTCTCATCTTTGTCACCTGGGTGCTGATTTGTTAGTTTGCGTAACCTGGCTAACCTCACGATGTGCTTGACTCCTCCGGGGTGAAAGAGAGGTTGGCTGCGGCTCTGCCTCTTGTCGAGGAAGGTGGAGGTTTATATGCGCAGTCTTGCCACACCACCGCTCTTGTGTATCCAGGGTCAGAGATGACGGGCAAGAAATTCCATCTGAAAATGGGTTCCAGTCGATTTGGAATCCTCGGGGCTTCTGATGAATAGACCTCATCATCAAGGAAGTCCTTGAGCCGTTAGCTTTGCATTTCCATCCACAATGCTCTTTATGCAGTTTCCCGTTAAGACAACGTCAAAGACAGAGTGTCACAGATGTCATGATGTCCTCTCGTCTTGGCCCCAAAGCCTATAAAACATTCAACTTAACAGCAGATCAAAGAGGCATATTTGAAGGATGTTTGAGGTTTTGACCCCGAGCCCCACGGCGCCCATCATCAGACAAGGAAATGAAAAAATGAGTAGGGCTGGGCAAGTTAACGCCTTAACGTGAGATTAATCTGGCAATCCTTTAACGGCGTTACCTATTTAATCATGCGTTAACTGCATGTTTGTTTGTTTGCATTGGGAGGGGCTTATCGCTTTAAATCTCTCAAGACGGCGTAGAGGTCAATCGAACATGAAAAATAAGTAAATAAGATAAACGCCATCAACGCATTACTACGGCACTGCTTTCAGTTTGAAGATGCACACGCGCTTCCGTAGCCTCACGACTGACGTAAACTATATATATGTATGTATGTTCACTAATGAATTAATTTGTTAATTAGTTGCGGTTAATTGCGGATAAATCATGCGATTAATCGGTTAATTTTTTTTCAACTTTGCCCAGCCCTAAAAATAAGTCAAGTGTCGTTTCCTACAGGATCTCCGGAACCACGATGTTTTTTAACGTCATTTAAATTGCTAAAATACAGTATAGCCTTGTGAGAAAAAATCATGCTGGATGTTCGTTGCTGTTTTTTTTAAATATACATTTTTTTTTCACATAAATTCTGAAAAAAATGATATATAATAACACAAGTATTAGAATTCATTTGGGTTTCATATGACTACCTGAACAGACCTCACTAAGGCCTTGAAAGGCTCTCCTAGGGGGGGACTCGGGGCTCAATTGGTTAATAACTTCTCAAATTTGGCACAAACTAATGATACCAATTCCACACAAATGTCTAATAGGATGATGACATGCTGGAGTGATGTCATGTTTGACATACATGGATGCAAACTGCAACATGGCTGGAGACATGAAACTACAAAGCGGTAATTGTAGGTCTCAGTCTATCTTGAAGCAGTGCTCAGCTGCCACGTGTACGATGACCAGTTCTTCATTGCTGTAATGAAAAAAAACAATGACACTACAGGAAGTGAGGGACTAAATCACAAATGCATGCATGGCGGTATGCAAACAGAAACTAATACATTGCTTCAGCAGTTGGTTGTGTCTTCAGTTTGTGGGTTTATTGCTGGTTCTGGCAACAAGTCGGCAAGCTACTGCTGTCAACCAGTAATTATAGACCCAACTTTAATACTTGTTTTTATTTTTTTCTGTTTTTTTACGCTGTCGCAAAGACAAAGTCATGTTCACAATGTTCACTAAGGGAAGAAGGTGAAAGCTATAGTCTACAGTAGGGTCATTTTCAGTGAAGAAGGCAACGTCTTTGTTGACTTTACTTTTTCAGACTTTGTCTTTGAGAACTTGAAAAAAGACAGATTGAATACATAGTTTAGTTTTATTCACTGCTTCTACATTATTTTTTTTCACTTTTTTATATTTGTCAGAAATACAATTGTCATTGTTTTTTGAAGAAGCGCCCCACTAAAGCGAACAGAGCCGTAGCCAACAAAGTCACATGGTGAAGTATATGAATTGTTATGTGTGCTTCTCTTTTCAAGGTTCCTGTGTGTGTTGCTTTAACCTTTAACCCTCCAGGTGTGATGACGCTTACGTCTCCAAAAGTGTCTGCTTTTTTCTCTCTTCGTGTCTTTTTAGATTTCTCTTTATCTTTCCGTTTCTTCTCATCTCTGTGTTTGGTGTCCCAGTCCACAATCCCTCCTCCACTCATGTGTTAGTCATATACACACACACTGTATATGTTTCTGTCCATCTCTGCAATGCTTATCCTTCTGTCTCCACATGATGCAGCTCTGTCACTTGCTTCTAATGGACATGTGAGAACGCTTGTTAAGTTTGTGAGAGGATGTGGATGTTGTTGTTCGTATTTTACTGGGAATACACCCTGTGAATAGTTTGCTTCAGTGCTCAATCATCAGCACTCATTTGATTGATAGGCTCTATGATCACATGTATGTACAGTATGTGCTACTCTATATGCGTCTGAAAATCCAGTAAGTGACATTAAAATGCCTTCAGAACTAAGCGGTAAGTTAATAAAGAGAGATTGTGACTGAATTGTGTCAATTTCTTTCAACTTGAGATCCAATCACAAGCTTTTCTGCTGCTTTCTGAAAGATTGGATCCATCGTGCCCTCTAAACAGTGAGTTCACTTGTTGCCTTGAATTCACTTCATGCCTCCACAGTGAACGGAGAATCCAAAAGCTGAGACGAAAATGATGAATAAATTAAAGTAAATGGAGGACAAACCTCTATGAAAACATGGCATCAGCATTCTGGAGCATCACAATACTAGTCTCACTTCTGCAATGCTCACATGCATCTTTACTACAACCTCAGTCTTTAAACCACTTGTCCTGACTGGACTCACATGGACAAGCAGTGCGTTTGTGAAGATTGAGACCGTTCATGTAGAACGTTCAGGCCCTCCTAAACGAAGAGGTCGGAGGAGATTCAGTCTGGGTCGCCAAATAAATGAGCAGACTTCTGTCCGCGGTTTATTCTTTAACATTTATATCTGTGGGCAACATGAGGAGTTTGAATGATGTTCTGATATCTGAAGCTTCTCAGACATTGAATCTTATATGAAAGGTGAGCAGACGTTAAATCAAATAGCCGGTCAACTCCACCTAAATGCATGTTTTGGTCTCATTTATAAATAATTTCAATCTGAACATGTTTTCACCAACACATACAATTTCCCCACTGCGGGACTAATAAAGGAATATCTCATCTCTTATAAAACAAAATGCATAAGAACGTTAATGTCTTAATGTCAGGGGAAGTGGTGTTTATTCACACACAAAGTCGCTGTTCTCGAGATTTACCGTTTTAAAATGTAAACAGATGTTTTGACATTGTTTGGTCCCCATTTATTTTATTCCATCAAGACTTCACTCCGGTTTTGGATTCTCCATGTTTTGCTCATTCTGTGCCACTGGTCAGCAAGTGTCTCCCACGGAAATCTGGGTCTTAATTATCAGATAGCCTGGGCGGTAGGGTTTTTTGGCATTCCATCAGTCGATCTGAGTCATTACTCGGCAGTGAAAATACATCTCCAGCCCAGAAGCCAGAGTCCTGGAACACTAGAAGAAAACGTAACACTTATTACTTAAAAGCCTGTGTCGTCATCAGCTGGGGGGGTAAGTGGTAAGTGGACCAACAGGACCCGCTAATGCGACTTAGCTCGTCCCACAGAAAGATGAATCTGTTCTCGGTTAGGCACATGGCAAAAGGAGCACACATTTACAAGGTGAGTGTTTGAGTAATCCGATCAGTGGAAACCATCTTTATGCGCTCATTGAATCCCGGGCCGGGCGGCTGCGCTCACTCAGAGTCGATGGGCAGAATAAAAATGGGCAGCAGAATAAATGTGGGCAGCAGCCGGCTGGCGGCTCCGTGCCTCATGAAGTCTGCTGGTCGGCTAGCGTCGTCCTCGTAACGCCGCCTCAGTCTCACCGTCTCCGAAGGGCTCGATCGCTGCAGCAGAGCTAAGCACAGGGAGGGCGGTGTGTGTGTGTGGGTGTGTGTGTGTGCTTCTGTGCGTCCATATGTGTGTGTCGACTGGTAACACAGACTCGTGCTGTGTTGTCACTTTAGGATTCTCACTGGTGATGTGTCTCTTTGTGAGAGTGTGTCCTTTTGATTTGAGTGCACTGCAATGTTATGTCCGATATGACGTGTGTGTGTGTGTGTGTGTGTGTGTGTGTGTGCATCACCTCACTTCACTGCACAGGCCGTCGTCTCTACTGTGATGTTCTCACTCGTTATTGGATAAGCAGATATTTGCCTGTTTTACTCTCTCTGTTTCTCCTTGTCTTCTTCCTCCTACTCCTTATTTTGCCCCTCTTGTTGTTTCTTTTTTTTTCTTCTTCACTTTATCTTAAACCCCTCCATCATCATTGCACTCCACCTTCCAAATATCACAATCCACAATGTCACCACTCAGATCAGCGGGAAGGTTGGTTTTCTTCACTCTTTACCCCCTTAAAGCCGAGGCCTGGCAGACTGGAGCCGTGCTGCGCCAGCGTCTCGCTGGGCGCCTCAGGCCGGTCCCGGCCTCTCTCTCAGGACCCCAACCCCCCTGCTACCCCAACTAACCCCCGACCCTCACCCCACAATATATGCTGCCTTGCACCACATCCCATATTGCTCCACGGAGCTTATTCTGCTGACATTTTGTGAAATGGCCACGTCTTTAATGCCAGTGATGTGCTTTTTGCACAAAAGATGACATTTCCTCACCAGGAAAGAGTTACATGAAGGATGTGACACTGAGATCGAATTGTAGGAAGAAGTTACTGTGGGAGGTGAAAGTTCTTCTTTCCTACTCTGCAAACATTGCGAGGTGAGCAAAGTCTTTTGCGTTGCGTTTCCTCTTCCTTTTCTACACAATCTAGGAGTTTCCAACTTCAGTTTTCAATTGTGACAGCGTCATGGTGACCAGACCTCAACACTACAGATACACCTGTACATGGAAGGAGCAAATCAAACACATTTTGTCAGCAACAAATATTAGATTCCTACTATTAACAATGAGCTGATCTCGCTCCTGATTCCTTCAAGCCCTGAAAATATTGGTGCATCGTTTGCTTTACTTTGATGAATTCATCACTAGTCACGTAAGTCATTAGACACTCACTAGTCAAATTAGTTGTTAGTCACTCACTAGTCATTTAGCAGTCACATGAGTCGTTAGTCACTCACTAGTCACATTAGTCATTCGTCTCTCACTCGTTACCTGACTCAGTAGTCACCTGAGTCGTTAGTCAAAGTTGACATGCTCCTTTCATAACCCTAGTCGTTAAGTGATTATCCCGTGAAGATGGGAATGCCGCGCTCCAGCTTATATTGACTCTCCCCTAAAACTACAGCTGACGTAGAGAATCATAGTTTTGAGAACTGACCAAGCTGCTGTATTTGATTTCAGGGCAAGAATGCCATCATCTGCCATGCCGAACAAAGAAAAAAATCTGATAAAAGATTCAATAATTACAACTAGAGATCATCTGAGTCGGACGGGAGTGTCACCTGCTCCACTCGCCCCTTAGGGCCCCGGTGTGTGCTGTTGCCACACACCTCACACTTTTCTGATGAAGGAAAACAATCTTTACATAATTCATGGCCACAACATACTCTGAGTTCAAAGTTTGTGCTCACTTCGCAATATGTCAGTCCCATGATGTCCTCTCCAGCATGCTGATTACGTTTGTATTGTCTGTGCTAATTCAAAGGCATGGCTCGTCCCGGCTCTCATCTGCTGCCTGACCATCACCCTGCGCAGCGGCAGCCTCAGAGCTCACACTGCTTTTATCATGCTCTCCTCTTATCTATGTCTCCTGGAACTCTAGACTTCAAGAGAACAAAATAGCCTGAAACATGTTTACAGCCTTTTTCCAAGACTCTTACCGCTGGTTCATTAATAGGAGAGCATCGAGGAGCTCAGGACTTATACAACTGAGAGAACTGAAGCCCTCGCTGCCCTACTTTAGGTTTATGTGGATTTACAGACTTGTGATGCATCCATTTTTTATGTTGTATTATTCTTTGTGGCTGTATGTCTGAGGCCACAGAATGTGTAAAGAAATGCTGCATGAGCGCAAACGAACTGATGTCATTTTAAATCTCACTAACACTACTCTTTCAGTAAAGAAAGTGCGTGCTTGTACCTGCATCGAGCCGTTTAAGATGTATTGTAACAGATAAAGTGGCTTTGATTTTGGGAGCTGCAATCGTGGCATCCATGAAAACCAGGAAAACAATTAAAGTAAATAGCAAAGAAGACTGAAAGGGAGAATGAATGGGTTTTGTATAGTTTTGAGAAATACATACTTTCAAAATAAAATGTATGTGAATTTCAGCTTTGTGTATTCACGCATGAAATAGAGTTTTAATCTTCTTAAATCCAATTAAAGCACAGTTTATTAAAAGAGGATTCTCGGGAGCACCTGGTAGCTGGTTGGTTACAGTGCATGCCACACAACCACAACACCCTCACCCGGGGGTAGTTTGGGCTTTGGGACCTTTGTTGCATGTCCTAACCCCCTCGCGTTCTCTCCTCTCGCTTGCTACACTGTTCTCTATCAGTACAGGCCAGAACGCCCCAAACAATATAAACACAAAGAAAATGAAACACAGTATGATTATTTCAGACACAGTAACAATGTAGGTAAATGTAGTTCCAGAAGTGTGACCAAATATTAAAGCACTGTTACAAAAAAGCTCAACTACACTTATTAATCAAGAATACAAACTTTCCCTGACTGGGTGAGGTTCTACCCAGAATAATTTGCTTCTAAAGGTTTCCACTAAGAACCATTTCCATCCAAAGAACCCTTTTGGAGAGTATCAATCATAATTGTTGTGTGTTGCTCTGCAAAACATTCCTTGGTAGAACCCCCTCTGTGGGTTCTAGATGAAACCCTCGGAATAGAAAGAGATACACATGATACTCTGTGTAGAACACCCTGCGCGGGTTCTTGTTAGCACCCTTTTTAAAAGAACCTTTAGAGAGTGTGCTGGGTTTAACCACTACGCCATAAACAAGTTGTGTAAAGAACCTCTCAGAGAAGGTTCTGGATGCAACCTTTCCTTGATGGTCTAGGTACAACCCTTAATGTTGTACCAAGCCTGAAAGGCTCCCTTTTTTTACCTTTTAGTGTTGAGAGTACCATAGAGAGGACTTCTGTGCACCGAGGTGTAGCATTTCTACTATCTGAGTCTACGGAAGAAAAAGCCACTCGGACAACTCAAAGCTGTGTGCAGTCCTGAGATACTTCAAACATTTATTGTGGAACCATGCTACCTATGTTAGCTGAACTTAACGCAGCAAATCATAACTCAGTGTGACTTAACTTCACTGAACCCATTTTCATTTCACTTGATTTGTAGTCACGTTCTAAAGTAAGTAAACTACAGTCTTTTCTGGAGTTTTCACCCAAAAGCTACAGTGCTGGCGGGACAAAGGCTCATTCATTCTCCTGTCAGCTTCAGCATAGGATGTATCATTCAGAAGAAAGACAGAGAGTTACCTTTGTCTCCACTGAGCTGCAGTGTGCTGTATTACATTCCCTGTGTGTCTTTTCCCTGATAATAGGAAAAGGAAAAGAGCATGATTAAAATGATGTATCGCTCAGTGCAGGGTCACATCCTGTAATGTTGGCTCAACAGCTGCTTTGACACAAGCAGCATATCTATGGCATGTCCCAGGGGCCGTGCAGCTTCCAGTGCACCAAGGGACTTTGAATGGAAGACTATTGGCTTAATGCCGTAATTGATTGGTGCATTTATCGTCACATTGTCATGTCCATGCTGATTGATGCTTTGGACAGCATGCAGCGACTGGATGTTATGCACAGAAGCACAATCTGTACATCAGCACAGATTTATTCCCACTTCTGCTTCCAACTCGCGTTTCTCATCTCCGTCCATCATGCCACTAGCATCTCACTCTTTAAGCTCAAATTTCAAAATGATGCAGATTACTTTTTATGAAACATCAGGACTGAAATTGAAAAGCACAATGAATCAGGTGATATGATAATGTGTACATGATGGTGAACCATTCATTAGGATTAATAGTTTAGGTTTTGATGACACAGTGTGGATTATTTAGGTGAGGTGAATATTGGGTATTGTGAGTGCACTTGTCTCCTGACTGCAATCACGTTGCTTAAATGTGTGTTCTTTATCGTCTCTTAGAAGTAAATAATTGGAAGAGGTAACTGGGGATCTGGTGGAAAAAAAATGTTTTAGAAAACCCACCCCAAAAAAAATCAGGGGAAAAAAAAATTATATTTAAAACATATAAAGTCAGAAATTTGTTAATACAAAAACTAAAATTCTCCTTCAAGTTGGGCATGGAAAAGGTTTCTGAGATTATCTTCTGGAAAATGAAGACATGAAGTGATGTCATCAGTCCATTTGAGGACAAAAGCTGCTTCGATCCTTCACAACACTTATCCATTTGAGTCTATGAATCCTGCAGTAAGCATGCGCTACCCTTTCAACCTGCTGCTGCATGCGTCCTCAGCAGTGCTCATGGATGTTTCCTCCCCACCAGTCCAGTCCTATCCTCTCCTACAGCTGCAGCTTCCTCTCTATTAGGACCCCCACCACACTTCTGCCTTCTTTCTCTGGCATGCCAGTAAAAGATACACGTCTGTCTGCATTCTAACTCTCAGCTGCTCCTGATGTGCATCTGTTACTACCTACATGTCATTGTGGTGACTGAGTGACACATTCAGTCTCACCCTGTCATCCACCCATCTAGTCATTGTCTAGGCCAACAGAAGCAATAATAACATCACGTTTAACTGCTGACTCAATAAACTGTTGTCATGACATTGTGACCGTCTTCCATGTCCTTGGGTAACTTCATGGTTTTCAAATTTACTAATATCAGAACATGACGCTTCTCTCAGTGCTGGCCAGCACACTGATACCATCCAGAATCAGGATGTAGTACGAATCACCAACAAGCAAGCACCTCACTGTTATCTGACTTAAATCAATAGGAAGGCCTCAAATTCACCTGGAAGGTGCAAATCAATATCTATTCATGAAAATGCACTTTGGTTATTAATCAGCATTAGACTCAATGTCTTGAGATCCCCAAGTAAGAGCTGGACCATGAGGCTATAGGGGTAAACATGTCTGACCTCTAGGCCCTGTGGCCACTGAGACCTGGTCCCATTAGGAGATGGATGGATGAGTCCATCCGTACGTACGTACTCGGCTATATTGGTCCATTCTTGTAAATCTCTGTAACACCCTGAGGGAATTTCTTCAAATTTGGCTGCAAACATCAGTAAAGCAATTACCTTCTGGTGGTCAAAGATCACTGTGACCTCACAAAACACATGTGTGTATGACCATTACCCAATAACTAATATGCTAAGTAAGACAATTTTACAGAAATGTTTATTGAGATAAAAATGACATTTGGACAGACATGTTTATAAACTGCAACATGACTTCTAGTTTTAACAGCAGTTTGGTCCTTGGAGGTGTATTGCTCCTGAACCGCTTCACTCTCAGCCCACGATGAGTTAAACATGAACAGACTGTATTTGCTGAAGTGAGAAATAACAGACAGAACTTTTATAGTAGCATTAGTTTATATTGCATTTCACCACAGAGGGTTGGATTTCTGCTATGTAAGACTTGGGAAATATTGCCCAATGAAAGTCATTCTTCATATTATATTTAGAATATATTTGTGATAAATTGAACACGCTGTCATACAGAGGGGCTACAAACAATGCACTCGTCATTTAAAACTAAGATGTTTGCTAAAGATCCAGTAGTTCCAATCCAACGCTCAGATTCAGTACAAACCGTGCAGCTGCTGGCCAGCCGAGGCTAACGCGTCCTGTGTTAGTTACCTACCTGCCCCCACTGTGCTGTGGTAAGGATATCAACAGGTAATTTACAATGTTCTGATGTATATCTGTACGATCTCTGACACATTACCGGCTCTACTGTTTCCATTTACCAACACACACAGAGCTCTGTCACTCTCCTCTTTTGGCATCCAATTGTAAGGGTTTCTTTTTGACCTTTGTCCAGTACATTGACATCAAAATTAAACGCTTATTTTGCTGTCAAAGTGAATATTATATTTATGTAATAGCAATATTGCAAAGATGGCTGGGAAACGCTCGGCCACATTAGAGACGGGCCACCTGTGTGTGCTGGGAGAGGAACGGGGATATGAAATGTTGAGGCCTGGCTTCTGCTGAACATCTATTTACACCAACAGATTCTAGCCCTATATGCTGAAAAAATAACAGTTATAGATTTGTATCATTTATAAGTCCACTGTGTAGAATTTAGGATCAATTAGTAGCTATGGAATGTAATATTCATCACTATGTTTTCATCACAACAGTTGTGTATCCGTTGGCTTAGAATGAGTCCTCTATGTGGAGTCCTCCATGTTGCACTGCCATGTTTCTACAGGAGCCCAGAGTGGACAAATCAAACACCGGCTCTAGAGACTTTCAGGTTTTACGTCCCCTGCGGATCACTCGAGTTCCCCGTTTGAAAGGCAGGAGCAGAGGGTATTAAGTTGGATGCAATCTGCAACCTCAGCACTACGTCCGCTTAAATCCTACTCACTGCTCCTTGTAACTTTTCAAATAACCAAAAATACTTTTTGTAATGCAATTAACGACAATAAATAGAACAATTTCAAAGTGACTTTTATTAATGTACGTATATGCTTCTCATAAGTCAGAATCCCCAGTGTGAAGTATCACTGGTTCACTGATCATCGGTTTATGTCAACGATGGTTTTGACCCTGAAAGATAACATCTTACAAACTTTCATTGCAAAAATGCAAGTGGACTTTATTGCACCTTAATTACACAGACGTCCTTTAGCATCAACGCCACACTAAAAAATACAATATTAAAAGATTTCCGCTGAGCGCCGTCCTAAATGACTCAGCATCATGTCCCCCATTTCCAAAGCCCTCTCCCTCCTCTTCCACATCATGTTCTCCAGAGCTTCAGCCTCCACAGGACTCTGTCCTAATGCCATCTGCATGCCAGAGCCCGCTGCTCCCCATGCCAGCAGACTGTTCATGTACGAGCAGCGCCCAAACAAACTCTCCTACGCAACAGGAACATTCACGCACCAACGCCAAAGCTCACAAAACCTCAGTCTTTGTTCAGCCAGCGGACGACTACTCTCCAGTTCCCAACTAAGCCTCATCACTTTTACAGATAGTTTTTTTTAGAAAGAGGCCACTCTTCCTCTCGGTAGGTAAACCGAGACCAAACCCTGAGAAAAGCCTCAATCCACAGCGTAAGCTCCTTGCACCCGGATTCCAGCCCGCAGCTTAAATCCCACTTTGTAAGTCAGATTTCCGTGACCCTGTGCTCCAAGTCAAGAGAGCGAGGACTCCATTTATGCCACACAGCCGTCTGCATGTTGAACGCCAATTTATACACAGCGTAATGAGATCAGAGAGCTAACAGATGGGTGAGCCTCCTTCAGTAATCTCTCCAGCAGACTGGTAGAATCCAGCTGCATGTGGATCCCTGGAGATCCAGCAGGAACCATGAGGTACTCCAGCGGAGTCCTGCTCCACGCCACAGGCACAGGCTCTCATTTTACTCAATTTACTCCATTTACACACGAACACAGCAAACACTAATTTAACTGTGACGTGTAGCAGAGAAGAGCCGAATAATCGCGGGGAAAGCCTCATCAGCATCATGTGGCCCTGAGAGGCTGAGCCGAGCCAATCCATTGGTCCCACTGCAGTGAAGAGTTCCTGCAAGAGGCTTTCACTCTGCTGGGCTGTAACTCCGTTACGTTGCTCATTCTGGTCACACGACATCTATTGCTCCTGTCCACCCTGATAGAGGATCCTCCTCTGTTGCTCTCCTGAAGTGTTCTTCCCTTTTGTCCTTGTAAAAGGGTTTTTTGGGGTGTTGCTCCTGATCCGAGGTGAGGTCCCGGGACAGGATGTCGTATGTGTACGGATCGTAAAGCCCTCCGAGAATAATTTGTAATTTGGGCTATATAAATAAACCAAATAGAAAATTACATTTCACTAGTGAGGGCAAGATGCTTCTGAAAGTGCAGCTCAGCCATGGCGAGTGTTGATGGTCCCATTTACGAGATTTGGAACATTTAGTTGCCTCTGAATGGCTCTCAACTTGGCAACAGCTGAGCCGGCGACTTGCGGCTAACGGTGCTAATGCTTGGCTCACGCCTGCAGTGGTGACGTCGATGCGAGGAGAAAATGACGCCACACTGGTTTCACAGTCGGTGAGAATGTACCGCAGGTCGTCACGGCGCATTGCCGTAAACATTCACATTTTGAAACAAGGCGCCCGCTGTTTAGGGATTTTACAAAGAATTGTTTTAATGCTTTGCAAATCTGATGTCACGCCACAACAACAACCTCTCTGCTCTACTTCCTCTCTAACATCCGCTTAGCTCTCGCTTAACATCCAACTTTTCTCCCCGCACAACAGGAGCAACCACAAAACGTCCTCTAAATGCCTCATAAAGTCATTAGCTGACCACCGGCTGAAACATGTCCACTGACATCCGGTCAATGTCGCCAACTGCAGCTAAACACCAACAGGCCGCCCGCTACAGGATGCTCTCTCATTAGCGGTGCATGGTAATGTAGCTAAAAAGCAGCAATGTCTGCACTGGAATAGTAATGAAAATTCAGCAAACTGACTTGAATGGAAAAGAACCACTGGCCCGCTTAAAGGTCAGGTTCGAATTTTTTTTTTCATGTTAAAAATCTACTTAAACTAACATTCATGACAGGGTCAGCCAAGGGGCACAATGCAAAGTGAAACCAGTTTTATTGAAGAGAAATGATCTATTCAATATCAGTTGTAACCCTGACTAGAGCATTATGGGACAGTACAACCTGAGGTGGTGCCCAGCACAAGCCAGGCCAGTGCTCCCCCCACCCCCTTCCCCATCACCCCACCTCTTCCTCTATGACCTCACGCTCCCTCTCTTTACCCCTGCAGTTCGCCGCGTGCCCCCCCGTTTTTCCATCCCGCCCACCAATCACGAGGTGATGCCCGGCGGCAGCGTCAACCTTACCTGTGTGGCGGTCGGAGCCCCCATGCCTTACGTCAAGTGGATGAGCGGCGAGGTGGAGCTCACCCGGGAGGAGGAGATGCCCATCGGCCGTAATGTCCTGGAGCTCACCAACATCCGGCAGTCGGCCAACTACACCTGCGTGGCCATATCCTCGCTGGGCGTGATCGAGACCACGGCCCAGATCACGGTTAAAGGTCAGACTCGCATGTGAGAGGCGGTGTGTGACTGAAGGTGTAGCGCCGCATGATTGGCTTGGGAAGAAATAAGAAAGCTGCTTATATTTGCTATCATTAATAAATGCTTCATTGGTGATATCAGATGTGATATTTCAGATTGGGTTTCTTTACATCTGGCTGGATGGATCTGTGACGACCAGTCCTCAAATGAAATCTTTATTCAAGTTGAAATGTACTTGAACAACATGTGTGACAAACTAATCTAAACTTATTGGACCTCGGTAGTTTGTGCACCAACTGTAATTTCTTCAAATGAAATCTCCATCAACAAATCTCTATCCAATTATGACAATGCAATAATCCATATGACATTTTAAATGTATTACAACTTTTTAATGCCAAATTGGAATGATGCAAAAAAATCTCTCATTCGCGCAGGTTGAATATTTTAGTTGCTATCTGCTAGTGGCAGTGTGTGGAACCATCAACCGGGATAGCTGTCAGCTCATGAGCAATCCAACCCAAAGGAGACCTCTGATTGGATATACTTGTTTGATTTAGTTCGGACACAGACACACAAAAGATGACGGCCCGTAATCATTCGTCAATGATCCTTTTAGCTTCTGTTCATTTATGCCAAGAAATTATGTAATTCAAGAGCATGAATTAAGAAATCCATGTCCACAATCTATTGATTTATGTGCATGGATTCGTCTTTATTTTTGCTCCAAGACTCCTGGCGCCCTCCTTATGAATTGGATAATACGTTTTACTTTGTCTTGTGAATCTTCTGAACAGTAGCTGCGGTGGCTGCATCATGTATATGTGCAGCCCTGATGACTACAGCTGGGTTTACATCAGGTTACATGCACCATGATGCTGAGTCAGGATAGGGCAGAGACCCCAATGAGCTGCTTGTCCTCCAGAAGCTGACCCGTGTGTCTCCGCTCTCCACAGCCCTGCCCAAGCCGCCCACCACCCTCATGGTGACAGAAACCACGGCCACCAGCGTCACCCTGACCTGGGACTCGGGCAACCCTGAACCGGTGTCCTACTACGTGATCCAGTACCACGCCAAACTGTCTGATAACGGCTTCCAGGAAATAGACGGCGTGGCCACGACCCGCTACAGCATCGGTGGCCTCAGCCCCTTCTCGGAATACGAGTTCCGCGTCATAGCCGTCAACAACGTAGGCCGGGGGCCTCCCAGCGGCGCCGTGGATACGCGCACCAGCGAGCAGGCGCCCTCGTCGCCTCCCCTCCGCATCCAGGCGCGCATGCTGAGCTCCAGCACCATGCTGGTCCAGTGGGAGCCTCCAGAGGAGCCCAACGGCCAAATCAGAGGGTACCGGGTCTACTACAGTGCCGATGACGACGCCCCGCTTAGCGCCTGGCAGAAACACAACACGGACGACAGCCAGCTCACCACCGTCTCGGGCCTCACCGCAGACATCACATACAGCCTGAGGGTGCTGGGCTTCACCTCCGTGGGAGACGGGCCTCCCTCTGATGTTCTGCAGATCAAGACCCAGCAGGGAGGTGAGCACACAGGGTCACACAGCACCTCAAGCGGCGGGAAACCATTTGGTTGGATTGTGTTGTAGCAACAGAAGTAAGCCTGTATCAGTTATTCATTTAGTATTCCACACTGTAAAAATACTGCCTTACTTAAAATGCTCCTTTGATTGATTATTCTTGACTACTTGAATGTTTTGGAATGAGCTGCAAGCACAACACTGACATGTTGCCAGCTCATGGTTATGAGCCTCAATCTGGAGACATACCTGGTGGACGTACAGGAACATTCAGTTCTTTGAGCTCTGGTTCGGTTCCCCTGAGGAACTGACTCGTTCAATGGGTTTACAATGTTGTGAGCATTGACTTTTAAATGTTTTCACACTGGAAGGGTGACACGAGAAGTTAAACTCAAAACTGTGAGTATGAAAACTAAGTCCACTGAATACACTCACTGCTGGACTGTGCTGCTTGAATACACAATTGCTCACCAGGAAGTGAAGGGGCTGCTCACAGCTTCATATGAGAATACATTCCAGTCGATGGTTGGACAATAAACATTATTATTGTCATTTTAAGACCATTTCACGTCAATGATCTAATGAGAATATGATCACATTATAATACAAGTTTAACCTTTTTAAAGCGCAAAGGACTTTGAATTCATAAGAATATTCAGAATTGGAACGTGAAATAAATATTTAAATATTGTAAATACGTCAAATCACACCAGCTGTTGATTCTGACACAATGTTGGCTATCTTAAGGTGACATTCTAATGTAAATACATACATAAATCTAAAAATGACATGTCCATACATTCAACAATGAGACGATTGACGTCATGTCTATATATTGCAGGCGTTAGGGTCAAAGAATATTGAGGTCTTGTCCATAAAGTATATAATATAGTATATAATGTAGTATTTACTATATCAAATATAAGTTGTTAAGGTAAACATGATCGCGGTCATGTCCATACCTCATACAATAAGACGGTAACATATCACATATCAAGGTCATGTCTATATAGGGTACAATAAGTTATTAAAAATGCGTTAAAAATTAGAGATCATGTCTATACGTTGTACAATAAGTCGATTACTTAAATGATATCGATGTCATGTCTTTATATTGATGATAAGTGGATATCTTAACATGTTAATGAGGTAAAAATGGTTTAAGGTCACATCCGTATATCATATGATGAGAAGATAACAGAAAGCTGATGAAAGTCATTTCCATATATAATACTATGTTGTATAATAATTGTCAAGACAGGCTAAAGGATTAACAGTGTAAAGATGAAATACTACAGTATTTTGCTTTGGGATTTTTAATTGGCAGTTACAGTCCAGAGTCTCACTTTGATTGATCTGATCTGCATATGTCTAGCTCTGTAGATGGATGAGTTTAGAATAATAATTTTGGATAGACGTGGTTCAGTTAGAAACATGAACGCCAACAAGAGCAGCAGAACGACGTCAGCAACCTTCATCTCCACCGCTCCTTGCAGCCTCGAGGACTCCTCCGGGACAGGAAGTTTTGTGCAATCAGAGCGCTGCGGCGTGTCAATGGATGCCTGGCTGTCTGTATCCAGCTGCACCTGTGTGAAATATGTAAGAAGTTGTTGGTAGCATAGCATGTCACACTGTGTTTAACTCCTATCATTTTTGGAAGAGGTGAAAAAGATCTTCATGTGAAAGTTATCCCTCAACTGAGATGAGCGCAGCGTAGTTTATCAACGAGGATGCTCGGCAGCATCCAGAAGGCATGAGAGGTTGTAATAAGAAGGTCTCAAGGACAAAGTGGCTGCCGGCGCAGAGCAAGAATAATAGTGTTTTATTCACAGAGAGCGTGTTTCCATGTTGTCCACCGCTCTGCGTGGCTGGAAGAAGAAACATGACACAAACAGCCGGCTGCAGTGGAAGATAAAGCCACCCAAACTCATCTGACCCACTTTATTTATTTTTGGAATAGAGTTCAGCACCCTTCCAGGCTGACATAAATCATTTTGACTTAAATGCATATTACAAAGTCTAGTAACTAGTATCACACTGAGGAGGATGGGCTGTTTCTCCCCGTTGTGTTTATGAGCACATCGCTGCGATTAATGTACAATTTTCCCAAGTCGTGCCATCTATTATGTGGCCGTCTCCTTTATCGTATAATCTGGAGCAATGGGCTGTTTGACTGAGCTCGGGAGAAGAATCACTGCTTTATTATTTTAGAGGAGACTGCAAGGCAACACATGCAGGACTCTGTTCACGTCCCTTCCTCACTGATCTTAATGAAGGGATGCTGCAGTCAACTCCTTCTCATGTTACTGATGCTGAAGTCCATTACTTCAGACATGTTATATTTATAAATGTCCTCGTTGCAGGTCGAATAAAGGATGATCTTATCTTTAATACAGGTGTAAATGGGCATTGATCGTTCTTATCAAACCTTTCACTTTCATATTAATGGTTACCTCTCAGGACTTTACAGAACAAACTTTTCATATTTTTGGGCATGCATTAGTAATTTGCACAATCACATTTCATAACCTTTGCATGAACTACTTGATTGGTACCCTTAGATATTGTTAAAGCTGTCGTTAGCAGCCACTTTATCATGTTTTCTCCACTGGATGGGCACTCTAGACCAGTGCTTCTCAGATGGGGGTACGTGAAGGCCCTCCATGCGATTAAAACAAATGTTTTTAAATGAGCATCCATTAATAATGTGTTTAAAAATCATTAATAAATACATATTCAACAAAATGTAAGTGTAAGTTTATAAACTTTGTTGTGTTTGCCATAGTTTATCCAAGAGGGCACGTTTTGGCTACAAGGGGCACCTCCCATGGCGTTCTACATCAGGGGTGGGCAATTATTTTTCCCAGGGAACAGAAAATATTGTGGAGGCCGGGCCAATAGCCTGAACTCATGTATGTACTCTCCGTGACGCAGTTTGACAGAACTGTGGTATGTTCTGTGGTATGATTTTATAAATTTGAAACCTTGACTGAAGGCCAGATTAAAACGTCCAACAGGCCGTATACGGTTTGCACAAGACAGAAACTACTTTTATTCTCGTTCCACACTTCACTAGAGCGTTTCCTGTCCTTCCGTTTTTCCCTTCACAATAAAAGCCCCAGAAACGTACATCAGAACACTGCTTCCATTAAAGCCATTTAAGTTTGCAATATAATAGCTTACAGTCATAACAAAACATATCAAAACAATCCAACAAAAGTGCAAAACTGCTGTGTTAAAACACGTAAAGCACTAAACATAACTTCTCTTATGTTTCAGCATGAATTCCTCTGAATTCTGACAGCTCGGCGTTCTGTTGTGTTGACAGACGTCATTCTGGCACACTGACAAATCACAGCACATGTTAATGGTCACACACTTCCTGTGACCAATCACACGTCCAGACACTCTCGAAGGCTGGTCCATGTATTTCAACCGGGCTGCTCTTTCATACAATTAAATGATAAAATAGCTCTAACTTTGTGATTATGTTTAGACCGGCAGACTGCTCTTGTCTCACCTCCACTGCACCGAACTTTGGCATATTCAGGATTTAGGCTCCAGAAACTGACAAAGTTGGTCGCAAGTATAAAACCAAGACCAAGCTTCAAACAGCCAAAAGTGATGGAGACGCTGTGGCCCACCATATTAGCATAACACACCTCAGTAAATTCCTGGCACTCATGGACATGAGACACTTTTTGGATCTAAACTCACCTTCGAGGATTTGAAGGTGATGACGTCCTCCATACTGCCTCCGTTGTGTTGCTGCTATGAATACTGATGAGTATTGACTGCAGCATTGTCCGGCCTCCCGCTTCACCTCCTGACTCCCTTACTTCGTAGTTCCTCCTCTGGAAGCACCCCTTCGCCTTCTCTGTGTTTGTTCCTGTCTTTTACTCTGTCCATGTCTTTGTTTCTGCCTCCAGTTCCAGCTCAGCCGTCTGCTTTTGAGGCTGAGGCCGAGTTGGACTCGCGCATCATGCTGTCGTGGCTTTGGCCTGTCCAGGATCCAATCATTGGCTTTGAACTTCTCTACTGGGAGGATAACAATCCCACAAACAAGGTAAATACCACCAACAATACTTCTCTTACGTTTCCATTTTGGACTTATATTTCCCACATCGGTCCCTTCTGACTGGATTTATCTCAGGACAGCATGTGAGGAGACTTCAGTGAGTTGGCTGTGTTGGTTTCGTGCTGAATTCTGCTGAAAACCCAAATTGTAACAGTGTGTCCAGTAGTTGTGTGTGGTGGTGTGTGATGGGCCTTCATGCAGTGTGGTTAAATGCATTCGAATTACTGGCTTAATCGGACTGAAATCGAATTACCCCGTTCATGTAAACACCTTTGTTCGAATAATTGCGGTCCGACTACGATCCAATTGACACCCCTGGATAACTCGATCCGACTCGGTTGATAATTCGGACATCCCGGCATGTCAACGGTAAATCGGATTAGGAACTGGACTATGCGCCTTTAAGCATGCTCAAGATCCCGCTGCCTCCTCCCTCCCTCCCAGGTCATGACCCGGAAGTCGAAAGAGACGATAAGTTGTCACTGCCAGGAGCCGGCCGGCAGATACAAACAAACGTAAAAGTCGGGTTACAAGACGATACTACCTTCGGTGGGTGTCTCTGCTAGCTCCCTGCTGTAGCCAGCTAGCGCTGCTGCTAGTTCCCTGTTTTCTCTCCGCTAGCTCCCCGACAACCACCGAAGCTAGCGGGGTTCTCTCCATTATGAAGAGTGAAGAGGTCAAGCGGAGATGGCTGTATCACCAATACATGTAATGAAAACAGCGCCACCTATCGTATCGGATATGACATGCATTCGGCCAAAGATTTGATTTATTCACTGCCATGTATATTAGCATAATAGCAGTTGCCCCAAAAGAGAGCATAGTCCGACGAAAGCAAAATTTGAATTGATACCATCATGTAAACGCACTGATGGTGTCCCTCTCTCCACAGCATCGGGCCACGTTTCAGCCAGCAGGCTCCTTTGCCGTTGATGGTCTGAAGCCAGACTCACTCTACATGTTCTCCCTGGCTGCAAAATCTGAGATGGGGTTAGGAGTCTTTACTCAGCCTCTTGAGGCCAGGACCGCCCAGTCCAGTAAGTACTCATGCCCTCTAATGTCACTGGTTCTGCTGGTTTGGTCCAGACAAAAAGGGAACAGAGAACAGACAATTCTTGTTTGCCTTTTGGTTCTGGTAACACATTGACAGGTGAGTCACTGGACTGCATTGGTGATGTCATCCTTACCGACTAATCATAAATAACTGGCATTCCATGGCAATATAAAAGAAAACACCTTAATAATATTTTTCTGGATTCATATTTGTGATTAAATGTTTTTCAATTTAAATAATGAATCATATAGAAACCAAAGAGAGATCTTTAGGTATATACATACATTACATTAAAGGAACCACAATAACACAAAATGTATTCTAGCATTTCATAACTTTCTTTACTAAGATACAAAAATGCGGTGAATCAAGAGAAAAAGACTGAACATAACTCCAAGCTCCTAACACGCGTTGCATAATGAAAAACTCAGAGTTGGGTCATCAGTCTCGGCCCAGTGCACATGAGCTTTGTACCAGTGACCCAGCTGAACGGGAACAGAACCGGAGCGGTTCCCAGCAGCCCCAGCAGCAGCCGTGTTGCTGGCTAAATGTAATTACCAGCGCAGCTTTCATTATGTGAAGGCGTGCTTCCTCGTGTCAGTCATGCTGAACATGCAACTCAATTACAAAGTTCAAGCACCAAGACGAAAACAAAATAAAATGTCAGGAGTTTCTTGTTTTTTGTAAAATCCGCTGCTTCACAGAATCCATCATTCAGGCATGCTTGCGCTGCCTGATGTTTCTATATTCCTCCTGCTTTCTGCTGCCCCTGCGTAACAAATCACCAGGCGTAACACATTGCTTATTCTGACAAATAGTCTCATAAAGCGCTGAGTCGATACATAGCGCATATTATGATGCAAGACCATGAAAACAGGAGCGTTTGTCACAACGTGTTGCTTCCGACCGTACGTCATGTGACACATGGTCGCAACACGGACATCTGCTAGTGAACGCCTTCATTTAGAGCCTGCTGATGCCTCTGCTGCATGCTGGGAAACGTAGACCTGAACCTGCAGTATCCACGACAGCGCCCAGGAGCATCTGAGCCCTCTCACTGGTCTTTACCTGTCAGGAGAGAAACCACTACGCCGCAGTCACGCCCCGACCAACCAGTGATGTCGCTGTGAACTTCAGTCTGCCATCACTCCTCTCTTTCCTCTCTCTTTTCACCCCTCTCTCTCCTCTCTCGCCTCTCCCGCCTCTCTCTCTTCTTTCTCTCCTCTCAATCTTCTCTCTCCTCTCTCGCTTCTCTCTCCTTTCTCTCCTCTTACTCCTCTTTCCTCTCTTCTCTTTCACCTTTCTCTCTCACTCCTCTTTCTCCTTTCTCTCCCCCACTAGTTTAATAAGTTATTTGTTCCTTTTCTCCAGCCTTTTCACCACGTTTGGGTATATTTTATGATTCGGTGTCTTCTCCATCGTCTGTGATCTACTTTCTCCTTTCAACAAGCCCCGCCTCCACCACTGTTGAAACAGTGAGCTTGCGGGGTCCACAGGCTCTGCTGGAGCTGCCAAACCACAGGCGAGCACATGTGTTATACCCGCTCCCCTCCCCCCCTCATCTGTTGCTTTGGCTGCTCGTGCATCATTGTGCACACATGCATTCATCTGTCGTCATGTTTGACTTTTCACTTGGCGACACTTCACACTGCGTTGCTAATGTGTGACGCTCGTTCCACAGGGAGGAGTCTGTCTGCCCTGTGGACTGTGAGGAGGAAAAACACAAGCTATAAAACAATGATTATGTGGAAGAAATCCCCTTAAATTAACCATTTAGTTTCAACCGCATCTTAAGAAGGAAAAAAACTCTCATTTGATTATCAATAGTGATTGTAGAAAACATCTGCAGTTTGAATTACATTTTATAAATAAACATAATATACAAAACATTTATATTTACACCTCGTTAAAGACTATTCTGGTTTAAATCTGCTTGAGTCCTATTCTCATAACTTTAGATGTTAAAAAAAAGATGTTTGAACTTATTCTCAGCATAAATATGATCAAAAGTCAAGAGTCTGTGCAAGATTCCCCAAAAATGACTCCTCGATTGTGAGTTTTATTTACAAGTAGCTTTTGTTCGGTGCCACAAAGTAACACTGCACATCTTTAGAAAGCATCTAAATAACAACAATACTGACAATAAACACAAGCATTGACATGTTAGGAAGCATATTCAGTCCAAAATATGCTATAAACATATTTTTCGGTTCAAGAATTTAAAAATGAACTACTGTGACCTGAATCTCTCTCGCACCATGACATACATGACAAACAGCATTAATTTAACATGACCCCCTACTTCTACATGTGCTGCCTAACACGTTTTCAGACAAGTCCAAGGACCAATGAGATCGTAGGATCTCGGAGCGCCCGAGATATGAAAAAAGAAAACTCCGGTCTTATTTCACAATGTGTGAGAAATTGATGTACTCCCACAGGCCCATACAGCTAGAGGGATGTGTCTTAAAACCACACGCCTCTTCTCATAAGAGTATGGTACTTTAAAAATTCAAATTCATTAAATCTGAACTGTGAATGAGGAGATAGCACAGTTTTAGTTTAAAAAAAACTAGCGCTCGGCAGATTAACGCGTAAACTGTTGACGAATTGAGCCTAATGTGAAAGCACGTATCATTATGTAGTTTCTGTTCTCAATGAGGATAGAGTGCTGCGACAAGCAGCTCCGCCTCACAGGCGGTCAGTCTTCACAGGCAACCTCCGCGTCCAGATTGAAAGTTAATCACGCATACGCAAACCTCCTGACCCCGCGGTCTGATCCATGCAGAGCACTTTAAAGCAGCATCACTTCTGGATCTTTACTCTTCTCTCAAAGAAGAGAACTTTCATCACATCACAAGATGTTCAGTGCACATGTTTAAGCCAACACAGACTGGACTTTTCTCACTGAGGAGAAAAAACTGAACTGATGTGAAAACATGAAAAGCAATACACTAGTTTTTACTTCATTATTGAATTTGGCGCATAATGCCATTAATTGCGATTAATCGCCAAAAAATCATGTGGTTAAATTAGTACTTTTTTTTTTAGAAAAAACACAATTCTCCTTTTTGGGAGAAGAGAAAAAAGGTTTAAAAGGTTAAGATCCTCTATAAACTGCCTGACTTGAATTATCTTAACTCAAGAAAACTGATGGACAAAACAACAAAAATGAGACTAAAGTTGAAATTAACCTGTTTTTTTTTTATCATCTTGAGCTTTGCACACACAACCCTGATGTCCTCATACACTCTTAGAAATAAGAGTTCCCACCGGGTTCTCACTGGAGGGCTAAAAGTTTATCCAGAACCAGAAAACGCTTCTAAAAAACTTTTTTTCAAGCATGGGTGGTAAAAGGAAACCAGAAAATCCAGCCAATACACCACACATAGACCCATTTGAAAGTCACGAGTGTTGTGGGTTGTAGTTAGCACACATTAGCCCACATTAGCCCAGGTCATTTAGGGTTCTAAATGCAACCGTTTGTAATATAAAGCCATAAAGGAAACCCCGAGACAATTTGAAAACCCCTCCATGTTCTAGTTGGCCGCTTTACTTCTAAGAGTGTGTGACGTCTGTGTTTCGCACTTTCTGGATTAGAAAAAAAAATAACTTTGCCACATGACATTAGACAAGCAGCAGTCACGTTTCCTACCCGGACCGAATGATGAAGCAAAGCCCGAGGACATAAACACAATGTTAAGGAGCCGCTTCCTTTCAGACTGGAGCAGATCATCTCCAAGCAGTCCAGAGGGTCAGTTGCTCTGTCTTCCATTATCCACCCTGCTTGACCATTCCCTCCCTCCTCCCCTCCCATCAGCCCCCTCGGCCCCTCCCCAGAAGGTGAGCTTGCTCAGCCTCAGCTCCAGCAGCATCCAGGTGAGTTGGGTGGCTCCTCCCACAGACAACCATCACAGGGAGATAGCGCGCTACTCCCTAGCCTACCAAGCGCTCACTGGGGAGGACGTGGAGCGCCACCAGGTGGCAGGGATTGCCGCTTCTGCCAGCAGCTACGTGCTGGAGGACCTGCAGAAGTGGACTGAGTATTTGGTGTGGGTGAGGGCTCACACTGAGGCCGGGCCCGGCCCAGAGAGCGCCGCAGCCTGCAGCAGAACCAAGGAAGATGGTATGTTACAGGGAACCGAACTCTCTGGAAATACTAACGCTCCAATACTCACTCTGCTCCTCTCCTGCTGCTCAGTTTCACGAGCTCTCACTGAATGTGTTACTTTAAAAAGCGGTGAAATACTTTCACCGAGAACTCTTTATTTGATTTGTATTACATTTTATTTAGCTTACGCTTTTAACCAAAGGAACTTACGTTTTTGCACTTTACATCGTAGATACAGCAACGGGGAGCAATAAGGGGTTAAGTGTCTCGCTCAAGGACACATAGACATGGATTAGCAGTGCCGGGGCTCAAACCACCGACCCTCTGACTGAAAAACTGGAATGAGCCACAGTCACCCACTGTATTGGCGTGTCTGATGGCCTAAAGCTCAGACCCTTGACACCTTTATGATACATTTAGTTGGTAAACATGAACCCCTAAAACACAGAACCACTGAGCTCATCACAGCTGTACAGCCAGACAGCTGACAGAAACTACCTGGCCACTTCTTTTTTTAAAATTCAACAGAACAAAGACCATCAGTATCAGCAGGAAGCCGTTGATGGAGCCTGGTTAAAGACTTTGAACACTAAAAAGATTTTAGGATTTTTGTTGGACTAGCAGAGAGATCCAGTGCTGACTGGAACGGCTTCTGTAATCTCACACATTTAGTGTCATACTTAAAATCCATCTTGTCAGACTTCAAGTAATGCGGTTGTGTCCGGTTATCCAGAGCACGGACCAATTGACTTCCTGTGTGGAGTAAGAGGCGGGGCTTAGGTGTGTGTGAGATGGTTGTAGACGCTGCTACAGCTTCAGCTTGGTCAGAAGAGCAAAGAACAACGCTGAATGCTTTCCTCCATGGTGAACAATGTCTTCACTCTTTTGATTAACAGAGGGACCGCCCTATTTTTTACACCTTGGTATTCCAAAGAAGCGTTATCAGATAGTTGTGTGTAGGAACAACACGCTGCAGTAGGAGCCAGAGCCTCACAGGGAGCAGCTGCTGGATCCTTAGTCTATCCACCCTTATGTTTTCTGGGGTTTTCTTTAAATAATTGCTCAAAGTCAACGTTCCGTCTGGGTTGTAAAACCCAAACATTTGTGTTTTAAACAATGTGTTTACCTGTCAAAACCAAAGCAATGCCCAAACCCTTTTCCATTACATTTAAGCTCAATTTGTGAGCACACACAAGCTCGGGCTCATCACTCAACATGTTGTGATTCTGCTTTGAGACTTCCGCTGCCACTGATTTGCTGCCGGCATGACGCCTGCTGGGCTGCTGCCAGGCTCAGGTGTCTGGACACAACCCAATCGCCAGGAAAGCATGTGGGCCTTGTACCCACGTTATTACTTTATTGTCCATGTGGTGTACTGTGTTTCTGCATCGTGATACAACAATGATACCAAACGTGTTTTAGAGCGGTCCACCCGTTTGCCCAGGCGCACGATGCCAACATTTCTCGCTGGAGAACAACACGCCGCTCTGTCTTTACTCCAGACAGATAAGATCCACAATGTAACTGGGATTTCAGCCGGAGAGAACGTCCTGCCATTGGTAGCACACGTCCATGATGACGGTCACTGAGGCAACTCAGCAGCTCAGCCAGAGCTCATAGACCCACTGCAACACATCCTAAACAGGGATTCACCTTTTGTTGTGGGGCACACCTGGTCATATCATGACCCATGAGAGCAAAGAGTAATAATATTACTATCTTAGTGATAGTAGTGAGAGCTCTTTTGTGAAGCCACTAGAGGAAATCAAAGTATCAACGGCTGAGTCCTGGACAATAAAAGACTAGCAGAGTGGAAGCTCTTCTCTGGCTGCTTACACTTGAACTCCATCTTCCTGAGTCCTTCCTCTCATTCTCCTCTTCATCATATTTCTGGATCCATTTGATTGTCTCATGTTGTGTTTAAATTGTCCGTGAATCAGTGGCCGGCTGCTGATTTTCAACCTGTGCCTTCAGTGCCTCAGCTGTTAAACAGCTGAGCGCGGTTTAGTGTATTTGTGAAAAATAATTCAATTATAAAATAGCAATAACTTTTCATTCTAAAAATAAATTAAAATGATAAAATAGCTATAACTTTGTGATTGTGTTTAGGCCAGCAGAGAAGGCTTAGCCACTGCCGAGGATGAATTATGCTAATTATGAGAGGAAAATGGAAGTAGCGTAGACGCAACCATTTGTAGTGTGTGCTTGTGCGTGTGTGTGTGTGTATATATATGTGTGTATTGTTTAGACTTATCTGCTCTTTGTTTGTGGATGTGGTCGGGTGATTGAAGCGGTCTGATCTTGTGGTTGCTGGTTCTGGCATTCTAGAGACAAATCTAAATGGTGTTTCTTTCCCCAGTGCAGAGACGATGAGATACACATTCCTGCCAATGGTTTTATCATGAATCCACATTTTGAACTAAGTGTTCGCCACAACAACACAAAGCATTGTATTTATTGTGCTTCAAGTAGTTCTTTAACATTGGAACCACCCTCTCCTGAAAGTTGTGTATGACCCAGCAGACTATGCCTTGACCCCATGACCATGTGACCCCGTGACCCCTCATGAGAGGATGTAATGGGACCATCCGAGAAGAAGGAAAGAGAAAAGAACACTTAGGTTAACGTGTGTTCTCTGTTTTCTAATTGAGAACCGGATCATTGCGTTGGTGTGAGGGTGGGGCAAGCCATCCATGTGGGTGGGTGGGGTCAGCATTCAATGTGGTGCGGGGCCAGCCATGTGGGCGGGGTCAGTCATCCCTGTGGGTGGGTTAGGCCATCCCTGTGGGCGGGCCTTGTGACAGGTAAACCAACATAGGAGGCAACCTTTAAAGAAATGGTCTCTCCTAATGTTTATTTGCTGGAGCTCAAAGACACGTTTTTTTTTGTGAGTCAAACTAAACGTAAAATTTTGTCTTTTTACAACAAAACTCCACAGAGACAAATTGAAAGTGTGTTGGGAGTTTCCTCCCTCTCTCCAAAGCACTAATCCTCTCCACCTGCTGTCCTCTCTCAATCTTCTCTCTCTCTTTCAGCCTCTCCCACCACACTTCATCTCTGCTCACCCACTGAATCTTAATCTCTCATTCTTTTCATCTCTCTGCATCCATTTGACTTTGAGCTCTCGTCGCTGGGTTTCTCCGGCATCTGTGCGTCCTCTCAACAGACTGGAGCGGCCATGAACTCCTGCAGCTCACATTAGTGTCAGTCTGGTGCCTGAATATCTCAAGAGCTTCTCGTTTAGCTCCCTGATGCCTAGAGAGTCTCACGGCATCGCTTTCGAACTAGTGATGTATTGGAATAAACCCTAATTAAGAGCTGGTTCTAATCAGTGAGACTCAGCATTTGTTTTACAACATTGGTCTGATGACAGAGAGCAGCAGCAGTCTTCTGAAGGTCATTTCTGTTTGACCTCTCACAGGACTGACCTGACGCTAACCATGAGTCTCTCTGGTGCGAGTCGTACTTATTAAGAGACGTTCTTTTTATCGTTGAGGCCGACGCTAAGACTGCACTGCTGGAGCCGGGGGGAAGCACCAGAGAGCACTGCCAAACACACATGCACACGCACACACACACACACACACATATACACACACACATATATGCAGACACTCACACATATATGCAGACACACACACATACACACACGTACACATACACACACGTACACACACGCACACTCACACACAAACACACTCCCACACACACACACACACACACACACAAACACACGAACACACACACAAGGAGACAGACAGAAGACAGAGGGGGTGCAGCAGAGGAACAGAATGATTGTTGACACTTCCTCCTCTGTTTATGTTCCTATCATGTGGCTTAAAAATAGAAAAGAATAATAAAATGAACAGAGCCATAAGATCAAGTTCCTTTCAAAGAGACATAATTTCCATATTACAGTGCCATGAGCTGATGTTTTGTGTTGTGGATGTAAACCTTTTTTCTGGATTAGGAAGCTGATTAGAATGTGATATGCGTGGTTAACGTTGTGCATCTCATCAAACACTGATCTACTGGGTTGGGTTAAACAGCATGGTTTGACTAACAATAAGTATGTTTGCTACGTTATTTAAATGAATAAGTCAACCACACAAGCAAAGGTCTCCTGGGTAAATGTCTTCCTTTGTACTATATTTAAAGATATATTTGTGATTAGGGTTACAAAATTCCGGGATTATTCAAAGTTGGAAACTTTCCACGGGAATATACGGGAATTATCGGTAATTAACAGGAATTAGCTGAACATTTTCGGGTAATTTAACTGTATTTACCTTGTCATAAGCAGATATGCATGCGAAACATTTATAATACAACTTTTAAAAATTACTTTTTCCACATTCCGAAAGCCGCGAATAATGGATGTGACGGTGTACTTTTGTGTGGACATACGTACGTCCTACTCTCACTGCTGTAAAAAGTCTACTGTATACAAATAAACTTGGTATTGAAATTACCATGGCTTCAGTTTACCAAGTAATCAATATGCTAATGACAAACAGTGTTGGGAAAGTTCACTTTCTACATGAACTAGTTCAGTTCAGAATCCATAATTCAAAATTTTAAACAAAGTTCACAGCTCCAAAAAAATGAACTAGTTCAGTTATTTTTGTTACGAGCTGTAATTGAAATCTCTTTCTGTTTGCAATACCGCTCTTCACCTCTATGCAACTCGGCGCTCTCACACTTGCCAGGGATCGGGGCTGAAACGTTCAGACGCAACACTGATGACAAAAACGTTCAAAACAACAGAACGTTTTATGTTTTCGTTTATGTTTCTGGCAAACAATGTTCCCAACCAGCTGCATTCAGGGCCCAGCTGAGCTCGGCGTACACAGTCTTGTTCTCAACTACATTTAAGTTCCCTGTTATATGCTTTTGCAAAAAACTTCGACACATTTGTTTTCTTCAAAATTCCAAATTCGCCAGCCAAAATTCCTGTGGAAACTTTCCGGAAATTTACTGGGAAAATTTCTGCCCCTTTGCAAACCTATTTGTGAGGCATCAAAATCAAATGTAATCTGTTAAAAAAAAAAAGTCCTCTGAAACATAATTGACAATAAAGTTTTGTTGTATGCATTAGTAATTTGTAGGAGGCCAGGCTGTCACACAATGCGTTTCAAATCTATTTAGCATATGCTCAGATCCTGCCTTTGCTTTCCATACTGTATGCATTTCATTATCCCTCCAAGCTTTGGAGTGGGTGGTGTTCAAGGATGGGCTGAAATGCAAATGAGACACAGCAGCATGTTGAGGATGTTCACGTTGTGGAGTTCTGTAGGCAGAGGGAAGAGATGCAAGCACACACTCACACACACACTCACACCCACCCTGGACACAGTGACATAGGTACTAAGAAGACCATTGCCGGTGGCCCCAACATGTAACACCTGTTGCAGAACCCACAGACTCATGAGCAGCTTCATGCTGTCAGTCAGGATGGCAGTGCAAGTGAGCGTTAGCATCACCCGTCTGCCTGCTACAGTAGGAAGTAGTAACAAATACAATTGTTTCTACACCCACGGGGCACAATTAGTGAGACTACAAGATGAAAACTCTGAAAGACAAAGTGAAAGTCAGTGCTAGTCCACGCCTATACACCTGAGAGGTAGATACACTTCCTATCCACAAGAGGCCAAGCTATCAAGCTAACGAAGATCCTTCTCCTACCACGGATTCTACACCCACTCCTGTTCTAACCTTTCACACTAATAGCTCCAGACGTATACACTGTGTGACTATAGACTGTAACTAAGAAGTGGATGCAGTCATCCGACATCACCAATCGGTTTGTGGACTGACGTTTTGAAGCTTTAAGTTTGGTGATTTTGCCGTGGCCATCTTGTTTTTTTTGGCAGCCAATTCTCAGAAGTTACTATATTTTACATGAGGGACGTAGAGACGCCAACATTTTTTTTAACAATCATTCTTTATTGAGGTTCTTGGTTGGTGATATCGTTGCAAAAGGAAGATGAATGAAGTGGATACATGTATTGGGTTGTCTCTGTAATGAGCTAACTACCAAAGAGGCTACAGCAGCTCTGAACTGATATTTCCTGGTTACCAGATTGACTTCAAAGATGTTTGGTCTGTGACATGATTCTTCTGTTCTTCTTCTTCACTGTCATATTTTTTTAAATGTCAAACTTGTGTTTATTGACGTTTTTTTCCTCCAAAGCTTGAGCTTGATTCTGGTAGCTCTCTAATACTATACGAGGTTAAATGATCGTAATTAGTCTGAGGTGCATAGTGCTGACACCAAGTTACAGAGCTTTGCTTTGCCTGCTGTGCTGGGTGATACTTGAGCTGCTTTAACACTTTTCTCTCCATGTCTTAATCTCTTAGTGCAGGGTATTTTAACCTTTAACGCTTCCTTTCCTCTCCTTGTCTTCTTTGAATCCCATTAATATTTGCACAACCTCATCCCCTTATTTTTATTGAAGTGAAATTTGTATTCATTTGCACTTCCTTCTGAAGCTGACCAAGCATTCTAGAGGAATCTTCCTGAGCTCATTTTCGATATTCTATGAAGTCGGATAACCCCTGCTCCCAGCATCCCCTCGGGGTTCCATGTGACACGCTTTGATGTGTATAACCTGCAAAGATAGCCAGCCACCTTCACATCACCTTGTAACGTCTCCAGGCCAAAACTATCTCAGCCACTCAGGAGGAATTTAAAACTCTGATGTTATTTACGAGATGGGGACAGAGACACCACTGAATTGTATATGAGAGAACAGGCTTAATATACCTTTGCATGTTCTGCCGTTGAAACTGGTGTGATATCATATGTATTGCAGTAAAACTCTTATGATACACCCACATTCATATTGAAAACATTTTTTTCGGGCTAAAAAAGCAACTCTTTTCTAAAGCCAACACTCTCCCTCATAACTAGTCAATGTGACATATTGTTAAGGCCCAGAAGATCAAACTATGATGTTCTAGGTACCCTTTAATGCAGTGGAGGAAGAAAAATGTTTGAGTCCCACCACCCCAACAACATTGTAACTGTTCTCTCGCTTTTTCAAAAACATAATAAAGAAAACTGCAATCACTTGTAAGTAAACCGGATTGCTCCATCTGAAAAAAAAAAAAATCACTTTGTTAGAACAATGCAAATGAAGTTATTTTTTTGCATTTCCAAAGAACTAATATTTGTCAAAAATGTTTTGCTTATTGTGGCACTGATTAAGTTTTCAAGATAAAAACAATTACGTGCAGCCTGTGCAAAACAAAACAAGTGCAGATATGTGAGCTATGAAGTTTTATCAAATCTTTTTAAAACAGGGTTGCAGGCCTCTCTCAATTCATGCTCAATGTTGAGCTTGGACCTGAATTCTGTTTTGAGAGGCAAGAGCAAAAAAGCTGATCTCTAAGAGATCTTGGCAAAACACCAAGAATCGGCAAGTCGCGCATATATATTTTAAAAATAAAGTGGTTCAAGGTCCAGGAAGAAAGTTAGGGCATTTTTGCTTTCAGCAGACCTAAACCTACGGTTCACGAAATCTGCACGAAATGAATTACTAAAAATATTTAACTTCACTTACTCAAAGTCAAACTTTGCAGAGATGCTGTTAACACCTAGTGATGATATGCATAATTAAAAAGAGAAAATACAATCCTGGACCATGTTGCTGATGTGGCCCAGGGTAAAAATGAGTTTGACAGCCAGATCTAAATAGTATGTTGATGGGTTAAAATTTGAGTAAGTTGAGAGCCTGCAGCATCTCATAGAGGCAATAACTGGTGCTTCATTAACGGTTGCAGAGTTGGGAGTAAGAATATGTAGTGAAGTGTGTTTAAATGTTAGAGCAGAAGTTTGGTGTTTGAGAACAAAATGATGACATGAACCTGGTCAGTGAAGGTCCGTAAGGCTATAAAGTTAAGAAGGACTTTCATTTGTGAATATTAATGAATCTACATAACAGCTAATGATACAGCACAGCTGTTGCCATTATCCTGGATTGATCTTGGTTTTGTCAGACGATGTCGCAACCATGAAATAATTGGCCTGTCACTGTCTGTTCCACTGCTTCCAGATGTTGGCTGTTATGCAAAGAAGAAGAGATTTCCCAGCTATTGTTATGTTGTCCCTTGTGTCTGTGTGGACAGAGGTCTCTACTAGAACAATCTGGAAACACTCGTGTGGAGAAATGAGATTAGTCTCAATGGTCCATGCACATCCACGTATCTTTCCTTTAACAGATCAATGGCCAGGTTAAAAACGATTATTTCCTCTCAAAGCCATCCACTACACTGTGTTTTTAAAGGACTCAGAAGTTTTTTCAGTGAGCGATTTAGGATGCCAAAGTTCAACTGAGAAACTGAGAAGGTCTTTTGTCCTGGCAGCAGTTCGAATTTTTATTGAACACTTTTAGTTGTGTTTTTTTTAATTTAAATTTAATCATGCACTCTGCAGCATACCGTGAAGACTCTAATGTTAAACTTGTGTGCTGTGCTGTGCTGCAGTGCCCGGAGCCCCTCCCAGAAAGGTGGAGGCGGATGCCCTCAACTCCACAGCCCTCAGGGTGACCTGGAAGCCTCCGCTGTCTGAGAAGCAGCACGGCCAGATCAGAGGCTACCAGCTGGTCTACTCCAGGCTGGAGAACGGAGAGCCTCACGGCCAGCCCGTCATCATGGACGTTTCCCTCCCTGATGCCCAGGTACTGCCGCACTCTGTCAACTCATTCCAACGTCAAGCATCTGCTTTGGCCACCAAAGCTGGCCATCTCTTTTCATAGGTCTCACTTTGCTTATTTTCACATTTTTTGTTTTTGTGGCTGGGTACTTGTAAATGCGCCTATTCTACACACACACACACACACACACACACACACACACACACACACACACACACACACACACACACACACACACTTTCTTTTTAATACATTGTAGAGGGTTAGAATCAAGTACATTTGCATGTGCATTTTTATGATGAGAATGCACAAACAATACCTTGTTATTCATCTGAAGAATTTGTATTTCTTGTCTGTTGTAGTTTTATTTTCTTTCCAGCCGACAGAGTTGGAAAACAGCCACAAATATGAACATGTGAATAATGGAGAAACCTAGATAATTGTGCTTAGGAAAGCAAGTGCAAGTGTGTGCATGTGTTTGTGTTTCAGATGGTTCAAGGGGCACCAAGCAGTGTGTAGTTTGGCATGAAGTGGAATTATTCAGAGATTTTCAGCCAGTCAGTGAATAAAACGACTAAAATAAGCTCCAGCACGAGGCCAAAAGATAGAAATTATTCTAAGCAACAATGTGTTAACCCTTTTAGACCCTGGGCTTTTTTGCCACTCGTCACTTCATGTTCAGGCAGGCATACATACATAGATTGTTATTTTCCGGATAAGTTTGGCTTCTCAGAAAAGCCATCAATTTGTATGTTTTAGTTTACGCTTTTTGCAATGTTCTAATGTTTTCACACAGTACATGTCTGATGTACAAAATGTAAAAATTAGGGCTGCGAAATGATTAAAAATTTGAATCAGATTAATCACAGGTTTCTGTGGATTAATCATGATTAATCACATGTTACCGATATTCTCGATATATTTTTGTGAGAATTTAAAGATTTATGATAACAGACGGGTATATACATTGTCATTTATACATTGGGATGCTGTTGTCAACAATGCAGCTAAGGGCCGTGAGGTGAACCCCGTTATCGTTTCATCCCGCTCCACAGTCGTGCATCTGTGCGATCTTTAGCTCATAAAAAAGAAAGATTTGTGCTTAGCTACAAAAAAAAGTTTGTCGCTGAAATTCCAGTCGATTATTGATGCGGTGATGTTTTATGCCGAACTGGTTTCTTCAGAACGTAACAGGATATTTGTCCAAGTGTCGGTGACAAGGTGCTCAGTGTTGCCAGATTGGTGATGGCGTAGTATCGTACCAAAGGCTGAAAATGATTGTATTTGGAGGATAATTATTTGACACATTACACTTGAACGCCTCTCGCCGACCAACACATGCTTCGCGTTGGGATGGTACTTAAGCTGGTTGTGCTGGTGAAACGTCAACATCTTCCTGCACAGTGTACATCTGACATCTACGTCTGACTGCATTAGAGCGGAAATAGTTGAATATTTCTATTGGAAGCTCAATCTGCACATGTGTTAAATGCAAAGCCACCAACTCTCACCGTGTAACACGCTTTTTCATGTTTTCACACACTCACACGCCACACAACCAATATCTCACGGCAAAAAAAAAGTCAGAGGCGCATTGGTTCTTTTCAAATTCCCTGACGATGGATGACGCCAAGGAGCGCATCCGTAAACCTATTCGCTGCATAGACATCCTGTTTACCCCAAACAGACACAGTCGCAGGAGAAACTCGCGCAACTGGGGGACCGCCGGCAGAGAGGAGCAGAGAGACGGAGGTATCGGGGCTCTCAAGTCTCACGCATTGAACGTGACTGTCACTCATTACGGTCTTAAGTCACGCCCTCCTGTCACCCAGCTGTTCGATGACGCGTATTTCTCCTCGTCGTCCCCCAACCCCCTCGACATCATCCCACGGCAATGTTTTTTGAAAAGTTGGCAGCTCTGTAAATGCGTTAAAAAAAATGAACTAATTAATCATGTAATTTAATCATGATGCGTTAACGCGTTATTTTTCACAGCTCTAGTAAAAATAATAATAAGCGGGAGGAGCTACAACTTTTGATGATTTCAACATCTTTGGTTCAATGTTTGGTTTAACAGCAAAGCATTTTGAATTCTCCACCGTGCAGATAGGAGGTGTATCTATCACTTCACTGCAGAGTTCGGCAATTATATGTAAGGTCTCGGTTGTTTTTGGCCGCACAATGGAAGAAAAACATATTCTGGTTGGTGGAGTTTTGAGGATGAGTCAGGGAGTCTTACAGCCTGAGGAAAGAAGCTGCTGTGTATGTTGCTAGTGGGTAGTGATGCCTCTGACGGACTCACTGTGCTCCATGGCAACAGGGGCCGAGGCTCATGGGTATTTGCATTTTGGTCCATTCGCCATGAAGTGCATGATTTATCGGTCAAACCGGTGGTCATGGAATAAGAACTATTGGATTGATATATTACCCCCCATATGTTTAGTAAAATGAATTAATTAGAAATACAGAATGGAGAAAAACGAAGAAGAAGATGCATCGGCTCCTCTCGTGTCGCAATTCTATTCATTTGTTTTTTATTTTATTGTTTTATAAGTCATAAACCCTGGTGCTTTTCTGACTATCACTTGTGACTTTAACCACACCACGCTAGATAAAGCTCTGACAACTTTTCAACAATATGTCAACTGCCCTCTGTTCCTACTGCATGCAAATGATGAGGATGCAGACAAGTCTGACCACGACCTGCTGACACCCAAGTATGTTCCTCTGTTGCAGAGGCCGCCTGCGACCACCAGGCCTGTGAGGAGGTGGCCTTTTAGGGAAGGTTGCGTGGTCAGACCTCTGAAATGAGCGTAGGGCTGTACGTTTCAATTCTAGGACTGATGAGGAAAACACAGATGCAATCGTGGAATTTGAGCAGATTCAAAAATAGATTGAGCTCAAATATTTCTCATAAATTCATCATTGTTATCATGGAAGATTATACTCTTAAATTTTTCAATATTGTGTCGTCGCCCAGCTCTAAAACTAGAGTTAGAGGGAGAGAAGTGTGAGCCTATTGAAGCCCAAGCCATAGGGTGGATGTGTCTCAGCATCCAGCAAGCTGCTCTGATCCTTCCCTCCGTTGTTTTGGCGTCTCACCTCATCTCCTTTACAGGCAGCATTCCTCTCTTATCTGTGCAAGGCAGAAGGCCTGATAGAGGTCCGGCATCTCACAGCCCATCTACAGCTTATTCTCTTAACACACACACACACACACACACACACACACTTCACACCCCTGCTGAGGGGGACTATTCTTTATGGAACTTATAAGTTTAGTCTCTGCCCTTGGCGTCAGTGCTGGTGATGAGAGTCAACACATATTCTGTGAAGTGACTTAATAAACAAAGTCCTCTGCACCGCATATGAACACACATGTACACACACACACACACACACACACACACACCCACACACATACACACACACACTCAAGAGGCATGACTGGCCCAGACACTTACTGATGTTGCTACGTCTGTAAATAACTAACGTCAACTGCCAGGTCAGGTGCTCTTATTTGTCCAAGATCATCACATCAAACATTTTTCTAAAACATGAAATCTGTAACAAGCCTATCGCTGAGACATCATTAAAAGTGAACTCGAGACGGTTGTTTACTTCGATTTGATGTCTTCCATGAATAGTTATATTTTAAAGAAATTTCAGTTTTCTGCCCACATTCTATCATTTGACAGTGTTGGTCCTTATATTTTATTGGATTGCCTTGAGAATGAGGTGTTGAAACCTGTTAGAGTGGTTTGAATGAATTCACTCAGTATTAGTAATGTCTCCTCGTCTGTGCCCCTCTGACCTGTGGTGTTCCCCAAGGCTCCATCCTGGACCCCATGTTGTTCTGTATACAGTATTTATGCTACTACTAGGACGTACTTGAACAAAAAATGGACCATTGTTATGCTGATAAATCAAAATGAATTAGGAATTGTGCATCAGTTATTGTATTTTGTGACAAAAAAAGCACTGGATGTCCCCAAACCTTCTCTATCTTAAAAAAACAATTGAGAAATATTCATCTTTAATCCCCCAAAATCAAAATCAAGTTGTCAAATGTAGGATTTAGGTTTCAGTTTGTCCATAAAAAAATGTGCTGCAGGTCCTCAAGACCCTGTATTTTTCCTACTGAGGGACTAATAAAGAATTATCTTATCTGAAGTAAAAACCCTGTGTCTTGATAGGGAAGCGCTTCAGATGGAGTATACTGGCCCCTCAACAGTGGAGACAAGCAGCAGAGAGTTTTCAGGTTAGATGGCATTTTGTACGAACATCACACATTCGCTGTGAGGAATGGGTTCAGTCTCTGTACTGATGAGTCATTTCAGAAGAAGGCTCACATCTCTTTGGCAGCAGTACTGGTTGTACCCTGGCTGCCCGTGTCCGGCTGTGATGGACAGCAGCCTCCCCCTCTGCTGATGAGGTTCTGGGGCCCGACCTCAGTGTGACGTCACTGAAGAGCATCTTTGAGTGCTGAACTGTGTGTTGTCTCCCGTGAAGCTGCCTGAAAATCCCTCATTTGTTTCATGGAGGTTTGGCTTGCCAACAGTCTTAAGATTACTGCTTTTTTGTCACAAAAAAGACCTTGATGACAAAATGAGTACACTCGTGCCAAATCATCGGAGCTTACGGGCAGAGAGCAAAGCCGTAATTGGCTGCTCGTTCCCTGGCTTTTCTCTGCTGTTTGCTTGAGACTCCCTCCATCTCTCCCACAGCCCACATCTTTTTCTGCTGGCAAGCTTGTGAGTTTTAAGACCTCAGTGAGGCGTGTTTTTGGATGGCTGAAGAATGCTTGAAGGAGTCTCTTATCCCTCACTGCACTGATGGCTGTGAAGCATGAGCATCACCTGATCTGATAAGATACGGCAACCTCTTTGCGGCTCGCCTCTTTCTGCAACAGCACAGAAAAAACACACGCAGCCGCAGGAGACAATGTCTTTATTGTCTGTCTTTAACGTAGAAGCACCAGTTTTTCACAGGAGCCTCAGTGAGCATGAAGACATCCGAATGTCACATTAATACCAGCCTGTAATTGTTCTGAGGTACCGTGTTACATACTAAATGTGAGGTCCACCGTGTTGTCCCCATTAGTGAACTGTCCCTTTAAGAAAAGAAGATTGACAGCTGATCTTGTTCATAAAAACAATCAATGTATGTGAACCAATAATGAAAATCAGTATTTCTGAATGTCAATACTACATCATCACATGGAGACTTTAGTTGTGTATCTGGAATGAGTATTCTCAGGGTTCAGCGGTCATCTTTCCCTTTCTTTGTGACTGTTGGTGGCCGTGATTCAGAATGAGAGGTAGGGACGGTGGAGAGGACCGTTGGGTATACATGAAAAGGTGAATTTTTAACAACCGCCCCGAGGAAATTCTCAAAAAGAGAATCTGACTTTCACTTATTATTCTGCTTTCAAATGGCTGCTCTTTTTAGTGATTGGACCCTGCTGTGAATGGCTCCTCCTCCCGCGATCGTTCAACAACTTAATGTCTGTTTCTCTTTATCAGCCAGACTGTGGGCGCCACCAAAGCTCTCTTGAATGTGTGCTCACGCGAGTGATTACTCACAACAGTTTTAAATTGAGTGAATTTAGAATATCGTACGTTTCCACAGAATTACTGCTGCTTCTTGTTTCTCAAATAGTTTTTTATTCAGTTCTTTCCAGTTGTTGCACTTGAAGGAAACCTGACACATAGTGCATGTTTTTCACATTAAAAGTCCCCCAGTCACAATACAAGAGTAAGGACAGTGTGGTAAAGACTGAGCAGAGTGGCTTAGAAGATACTTTGTTGAGGAACCCAAAGGTGTTTATTACCATTTGCAGCTATGCTACACAGGTAACCATCCATCCACAAAACCAACAAACAGCTAACTGAACTGAATAAATTGCTCTTCAGTGTTACGGTAACTTAGATTAATTTAACATAACCACAGCTACACCGCAAAGGTCTTTCCCCGTAACATTCAAAGGGGCCGATCACACAGGACGCGACTTTTTAAAGCGCAGCCGCTTAAAAAAACGTCTTGACAAAAACGCACCAGGTGTTTTTTTTAAAAACTCGCCAGGCGGTTTTTAAAATTTTTTTTTAAGAGAGTACGGTAAATACCTATCCGCGAATTGTGTCTCGATGACAAGTGCTTTCAGTTGTACTTTCGGCTGAGCAGGAGTCACTTGGAGCGGCAGAGTCGTGTTTATCTAGAATTGTAAAGCTTTTTGTAGTTAAATACCGCTAACATTAGTGCCGTGTCGGAGGTTTCCATTTTCTTTTGATTTCCCTGCCGTTCATACCACACAAAACCACAAAGGAATAAATCCCGCCTCCTGCTTGATCCGATTGGCTGCCTGGGCCGAGTGTGACAGTGACGCGCGAGTCCGCGCAGTGTGCATAAAAGTTGAGAATATTTTAACTTTTAAACGCACTGAAAAAACGCATCGCGCAGCATTTAGAAAGCGCGCATGAAAGGTGCGCCTTACAATAGGGAATCAACGGTTTTGCAAGCAACGCGGTTTTTTTTAGAGTCGCGTCTGGTGTGATCAGCCCCATAGGCATCTGGTTAAATACCGCCTCTAATCAGCAGGCCCTAGTTTGCACCATAAGTGCAGGTGATATCACTTACTTCTTTACACATGTTAAGTTAGAAAAGCTTTACCTTTAAACCTTCACTCAAGGTAGAAACACACCCCAACCAAATAACAACATGGGCCAACTTTTCGTGACTCCTCCATCCGTGCTTTTTCAAGGAAACCAGATCGCTCCATCAGACAAAAACTAATAACATGTTTAATTGCTTTGTTAGAACAATGCAGATAAACTTCTGTCTATGCAAAAAATAACTAACATTTGGAAAAGAAATTACCTATTCTGGCTGCAAATAACCTGTTTAACACTGAATATCTTTCAAGATAACAGTAACGTTCAACCTGCGTGTAACACGATCCTGTTCCCTCGGTAAGTTCCCCACTCCGTGCACAATAACTCAGAATTCCAGATAATCGGTTGGTAATGAACTTTATTTGTATCCACTCCCGCAGACCACTTGGCAGCAGTCACCTCCCGTCTCTCCACAATGTATTTCCTACTGCTCTATATATTGGGGCAAGCAATCAGCCTCAGCTGAGAGCAATCAGTCCTCATCTCCAGCACCTGTTCCTGAGTCACCCCCCAAACCACACCCCTCTGCAGCTGAGCAGAACCACACCTCTACCACACTGTGAAAACAGAGTGAGTGCAGATGTGTGAGCATCAGGTTGTATCAGTATTAGTGGCCGCAGTGAGCTGCTTTCCTCTACACATATTTTATGAACGGGGTTGTAGATTTGATACGGTCGCTCTCAGTTCATGCTCAATGTTGAGTTGAGATCTGTTTTCTGTTTGAGAGACGCAACAGCACAAAAGATGACGTATAAAGTGCTCATGTTCAAGGAGAGTGTTGGTCCAGAAACCTCCAGGTAGCGTTCATCCTGTTCTCCATAGTTTCATGTTGAAGTGTCCCATCAGTGTATAAGTGTAAGTTAGTCCTGATGGACAGGTGGTACCTTAGCTCCTCCCATCAGTGTGTGAATGGTGAATGGATGAATGATGACATGTCGTGTCGCTTTGAGTGGTCAGAAGACTAGAAGAGCGTACAGTCCATTTACCATTTACTAATAAGGCGATTAAAAGATAATTTTACCTAAAAAATTGAATTGACCATTTCATTAAAAGTACATTTTCCCTTGAACCACTTTAAATGGATTTTCTAAGGTGGCAGGCAGGCTACTTTATATCTTTATGAGTGTGTTTTAGCAGCTCCAAGGACAAAACATTTAATTAAAATAACAATATGTTGATTTAAAATACTGATGTTGACGCATTTTTTGTGTTCACACCATATAGCCCATCCATTCTGAAGCTAGCCACAGCAAACAATGTCTCTTTCTTTTTTAATTGAATGTCAGACTGTCTCTCCGTTACTTAAGATGAAATGAAACCGACAGTTTCCCACAAAAGGAGTCTGCCATTGGTCCTGGAAGACATTTGGGTCCTTTGTCTCTGTCTTTTGCAGCTGAAGCTTTCTGCACTGCTGCTGCTGAATTGTTGGTTCAGTGACACGCGCCAAAAGAACTGCAGACAGTTTACTAGAAGGCTGCAATAAACACAGCTGGTCCCTATAGGCGTTTCATGAGAAATTGATCCCCTGAAAAACAACAAATGATGAGGTTACATAGCCACAGGAATATCATACTTGCATTATTTTGTTAAGAGAGAACAATCCGCTTCACCACCTTATTCTTATGCTGCATTCACACCAAAAGCGTTACGCTGAGTTGCGTAAACCAATCAAACTGCCGCTGGTCTGCCTGAAGTAGCACTGTAAGCTGCCGTCATTCAGATGCTGTTCCTGGAGGAGTCGGAGCAGTGTGTCCCTACAGATAATATTCTGAAACACAAATAGTGCAGGAAATAGTGCAGTAAACTCACACGAGTAAAGCAGTGCAAAAATCCGCATCCCATTTCGTGTGAACGCAGCGTTGGGACTTGATGAACAGATCCTGTTCCTTCTGTTGATGAAAGTAACATTTCTACTGCAAGAACTGATGATGTGCAGAGATGTGCCTGCACGTGACATCCCTTCGCTCTTTCCCTGACTCCTCCATTGTATTGGGCTGATCTCTCAGACCCTGAACAAATGAAACCAACCCTTCGAACAGAGTCCCACCTGTTACTCCAAGGTACAATGCACTCTTGGATTGTCATGAAGGTGTGCTATGTAGAGTGAGACTTTGAATCTGCCCCGTCTGGCAGAGAAGAAACACAATGTTGATCAGTACAGCGGTCCTGCGTCCGCCCTTTTGCATTGTCCTTTTGCTTTAAGCTTGGACTCTGTCAAGATAGGCTAACCGTTCTCTCCAACCAGACTGGGTCTCCGGGGGAACTTTGCTAGGCAGAATAACAGCCATTACAGTCATCACAAGTTCAGAGGAATCCATCCTCATAATGTACAAGTTCCACAACAGAGCCAGTGATACGTCCAATGATGAAGCCCAGTAATGCATCAGTTACTGTAAGAAATAAGGATGCTTACTCAACACTGGAGCCACTTTGTCTCCCTGGCGCTTCAGATAATTCATCTTTTTCTTTTTAATTTAGAGCATGAGCTGCACTTTGGCCAGGGAATGGAGCTGATTTTAACTTCGCCATTACATTGTTTATGATAACAGCTTTTATTTATTTGTTGTAAGAGGCTGAGAAGGCAAAAGCCCTTTGTCTTGTGTTTCTGGTGAGTCAGCAAGGCCGCAAGGCAGAACACAAGTGCCCGGTGCCTCTGAATCACTGCTGCTCCAGCCCCCGGCACGTGCTGGGAGTAAAATAAGGTGACCATTGTCCTTTGGCCTTCATCAGTAAAGCAGACACTTTATTAGCAAAAAGGGCTCCTTAAAGTTAAAAGTAAATGTTATTTAAGGTGATTATGAAATATAATGGTTCCACAAAGACCTTGATGTCCACTTTAACATTGTTCTCTGTAGCTTTATGATGAAATTGTTCCTCATAGACTAAATAGGAGGCTTAAAGGTCACAGGAGCAGGGGTGAGATGTTTTAAGTGAGTGATAATTATATTTTATGCTGATAGCAAGATATGAAGATTAAAGCTGGCAAAGTTGAGTGTTTCTTCCGTCCACGCTCTGGGTATTCATTATAGACATGATCCTAATTTCCTTTTTCAACAATGGCCAAAATTGACCCTTCCCTAAGTTTTAATTGTGTGATTTTATTGAAGAAAAAAGCACTATAACAAAGTTAACAGATAACATGTAGAATAGTGGATGGTTTACTGTTGAACTGATTTTTGGAACGGAGGAAAGAAATCCTCCGTTCCTTGTAGACCGGCTGCAATAATACAATTAAACAACAAAGAGATCCGTATCTGCCAAAATAGATCAGCAATTAATACCGGCGGGAAAAACATGTGATGTCTAAAAGTTATATTTGCACCCTCTTTTCTTTTGTGATGATCCATTGCACCACTAGTAGCTAGCGTAGCATAGATGTGCTAAAGGTAGGTAGTGTTTTGCTAACGTACTGTGCTCATGTTAGCTCAACAGGTTTGTACATAGGAAGCAGGATGTTAGAAACACAAGTTTCCATCCAACATCTCCATGTAACAAGTATCATTATTATGCAACGTTTCCCCATGACTATCGAGCTCCAAATCTCTATTTCAGATTCTGAAACAAATGCATGAGCGTCTGTGGAGCAGAGCCAATTGTGGGAAGATGGTCATAGCTCGCCCATGCTATGCCATGATTAGTCAGTCTGGGCCCAAGGGCTGGATCGAGCAAAGCTTCAATTTAGATGCAAATCAAGTACATTGATCTTGCACGTCCCTCCTTACATGCACAAGACCAACCTCGTTTCTTACTTTGTTTTTGAATCTGCCAGTCATTTTTCAACTGATCTTTTATGTCTATTAAGCATATGTGCTCATAACTCATAAAAACACTTTTCCAGTATTACTGTAGTTACACTGGCACATGTGGCTGCTTGTTGTGAATGATTAAATAAACATGCATGAGGTAGAGAAGCAACGCTTCCTTCAGCTCACCCAAACACTTGTCACCCACCATCCCTGGAGAAGATAAAAGGGCTCCAACAACTAATGGCCAAATGTCATGTGCTCTTCCAGCAGAAACCCCTCATCACCCCCTCTGTATCTTTCACTCTGGGTCTTTGTTTGTCTCTTTCTCTCATTCTGCTCTCAGCACAACCTCAGGGATGAGCTCTGATGTCTAAAGAATAGATGAGAAACTGAAAGTGTGATTTTCTTTTGCCCCAGATTACTGACTATGAATAGATCCCAGTGACAGAAGACACAAAGCAATAACAGTGCAGCAGTAATTACAGGACTTGTACCTTTCTTTCACTCATTAGAAACAGTCTCACCGTGTTAAACAGAGAGAAAAGCAATGCTGTTTTACTTTGTCACTGGTTTGAGAACTTTTGCTTGCCACATTGGGAACATTGATTTGTTTGGGATCAAATGAAGTTGGTTTTATTTCATGAACGCTGGCATGAGTACACATAACATTATATAAATATCTATTCATAGGCAGGGGAAGAATCGCTAATGAATCCCGAAATGTATTTTGGCGGAGAACGAGCTACAGTAAAACTTTCTTTTACACATTAATGGTTAACTTAAAACTTTGTAATTAATCAATATTGATGAACTCATTTTATTTTTTGTCAGAGCATTTGATGAATTGATTGCTGTAATCGAAATGACCCACCATAAACAACCTGCTGCTGTGGTTTAATGTCTGTGATGTCATCAATGACAATGTCATATGAACCCGGTGTGTCATCATCTCATAGCTCATATTCTGTGAGTTACATTTACTTTTTCTTACTGTTGTTTAGTACCGTGGTAGCAGTATATGTACGTAGCGTTGCAGATTTTTGAATTGCCAATAAATGGGCTAAAACATGCAGAAACACTGTATGCTATACTCATAATGGTAACAGTATGAAATTCGTAACAACACACTCCGGTTAGACAAATTTAGACATTTTTAATTGCTGCAGGGAATCCAGGAATTTCCATGTATTATTTTCCAACCCATTTACCAAAGTCATTGCACTGGATGGTTTCACCCAACTGGAAGAGGAACGAGCCTGAACAAGAACTCTGAATGCTTCTGGTCATTAAGGCACAAAAAGTTATTAAGCAGCGGCTCGCTAAAGGAAGAGAGGTTTTCCTCTGGGCAACACAGTGGGGTCATGTCCACTATGAGTGCAGACAAACATTATGACGTTAATACAGAAAAGGGGAAATACGTTATAATGCAGTTATTCTCAACTTTGTGGGCTGTGGAGGTGAGAACATGTATAATTGTATGACTTGGTATGTAATCACGTGACATGGCACCTGGCATGGCATTGTCCAACTTTGCACGTGACTTCAACTCAAGAATGCCTAAGGGGCTTTTCTTCAGGTTTGGCACAAACACCCAGCTGGAATCAAAGAGGAACTGATTTACATTTGGCAGTGTCAAGTCACTCTGACCTCATAAAACACGTTTCTAAATCATAACTCAAAAATTGATTTGCTTATAACTTGAGGCATAAAACTGCAAAGTGGTCAAATATATTTTTTCTAATATATTTAGGAAAGTTTTTTTTTAATCAGAAGTGGCCTTTCAGTAACAAAAAGGTTGATGACCTCTTCCTGCTGCCGAGCCTCTAGATGAGCTGAAGCAGACTCTCACCAGCTTTTCTGTTGAATGTCTCTCTAAGTCACTCAGCAAGGACGTCTCATCAGCATGGACAGGACTTGGCTTGTCCCGTGGGACTCAGGAGAAGAATTTTTATTATACACACACACACACACACACACACACACACACACACACACACACAAAGGGAGAGTGAAAAACTATAACTAATGCCTTGTGGTTGTTTGCCTCCTCCAAACAGTAACGATGCAGTCTACAACATATCTTCCCTCATCCATTCATCCTACATGTGTGTGTAAAGTTGTCAAAGTAGTTCTCTGAGTGTACTAACAGTGTTCTCCTGCCCCCGGCTCACTCAACCAGTCTGTCCTCAGCTATCCTCCTTCTGGCCCAACAGAAGTGTGTTGCGGATGATGAGCTGCCACTGGGAGCCCATGTGGACATCACAGGGGCGGATGTAAGAGAGCGTGTGTCTGTTCACGGCTCTGTGGGCGTGTTGGCCTGGCGTCACAATAGTCTGAAGGAGGAGTGCTGCAGATGAGCGGGTTCGTGACAGACGTAGGGGGAGCTGTCGCAGTAAACTGCTTTGTGGGGGCAGCAGAGAAGAAGAGGAGGGACCGTGTTTGTGATGTGTAAACAGTCAGGCAGGATTGTACAGCGTGCTGCAAGTTGTATGCTCGTGTTTGACAACTTTACACACACATCTAGTATGAATGGATGAGGGAAGACATGTTGTAGACTGCAGCGTTACTGTTTGGAGGAGGCAAACAACCACGACGCATTAGTTCTAGTTTTTCACTCATCTCCCTTTGTGTGTGTGTGTGTGTGTGCGTTTGAGGAGTTGTCGCTGTAAACTCTGTTCGATTTTATTCTGGAAGATGGGTTGTTGTTTTACTTGTGGGATGAATATCTGCATCGTGCTTTGGTCCGCAGAACATCACAGAACATTGCAGAACATGTGTGCATGTGGAGCCTGTGCAGCAGTGATGCTTCAGCCTCTAGTACAGTGTGTCAAACATACGGCCCGCGGGCCGGATCCGCCCTGTCAGAGTGTTCAATCCCCCTCAACCCCCCCTAAAAAATATATATATTTTTTTTAGACTAAAATTAGCAGAGCTGGGATTCAAACCTCTGATTATAAGACAGACATGCAAACCATTGATCTACAGCCGCAATTGATGTGAACACTGATATTATTGTGTTAGAAGTCGTTAAACATGGATGACGTCATGAAAGTGGCGTCACAAACGTGTCACAAAGCGAGGGAATCTGCAGAGGAGAGCCCAGGCAGATTAACAGAGGGCTGATGTCTGAATTTTTAGTCTTTATGTTTCTAGTTAATTGTTGAAAGACCTTAAAACAGAGTTTGTCATCTAAAGACCTTCACCAATGATTTAAACAGAGAAACATTGTCGTTAATTATGCGTTATTATGCTGTGATTTTACTGGTCCGGCCCATTTGAGTTCAAAATGGGCAGCATGTGGCCCCTTCACCAAAACGAGTTTGACACCCCTGCTCTAGTATGTCTTCCTCTTGAATCCCTGATCACATGACTAGAGTCACGGTGCTGTGTTTTCTGGTACGTTATATGTAGATTCATGCTTCTGTTGGTTCATCCTCCAGTAAGCATCCCCAGAGAGCCGTGCCGAGCACGAGAGGTTCAGTGTCTTTGTTCTTTTTCCACAATGTTATTATATTTAATATAATTTATATAGTTACTATGAGTATAAATTAAAACTTTATAGTTATAGTTTTGATATTTCCCACAACTCATGAGCCAACTTAGACTTAGGCAGAGGTTAGAGCTCATCTCCGGTGCAAGTTATTCATGAAGGAGTCGATAATGGTCTGTTTATTAATGCTGTACTGCTTGTTGAAGGATATTTAATGTTTAGTTATTTATGTCATATGGAGTGTCTATCTTGGTGTTAACATCTATAAAGAGAATATGTGTTCTCACTTTCATCCCTTGGATTTAATTTACTAAGTACCACCCACATTATGGATATTTTATATAAGTCCACTGTCATCTCTACAGTCTTGAGCTTGTTCAGCTGCAGGTGGTTCTGACCACACCAAAGGACCAGCTGTTCAACCTCCCGTCTGTACGCAGACTCGTCACCGTTCCTTATGAGGCCGATGACCGTTGTGTGTTCTGCGGACTTCAGGAGTTTAATGGGTCCCCAGAGAGCACACATCCCTGGGGGGCGCCAGTGCTTACGGTCCGGGTGCTGGATGTGATTTTTCCCAGCATCACCTGCTGCGTCCTGTCTGTCAGGAAGTTTGTAACCCACTGACAGGTGGGGGCTGGCACAGTGAGCTGAGAGAGTTTGTGATGAGATAAATGTCCTTATTTTTCAAAGAAAAGCACTGTTTTTCAATGAAGATATCATTAAATGAATCAGAAATACACTCTATACATTGTTAATGTGGTAAAGGATTATTCTAGGTGGAAACGTCTGGTTTTGAATGAAATATCTACATCGGTGTATAGAGGCCCATTTCCAGCAGCTATCACTCCAGTGTTCTGATGGTACATTGTGTTTGCTAATCACCTTAGAAGACTAATGGAAGAGTAGAAAACCCTTGTGCAGTGATGTTACGCAGCTAAAAACAGTTGTGCTGCTGAGAGAAGCTTTACAACTGGTGCTCCTTTGAGCTCGTTGAGTATCTGGAGCATCACATGTGTGGGTTCAATTATACTCTCAAAATGGCCAGAAAGAGAATTTTCATGTTAAACTCGCCAGTCTATTCTTGTTCTTAGAAATAAAGGCAGAACTTGCCAAGAATTGGAAAATGTGTCTAGGCGACCCCAAACTTTTGAACGGTAGTGTATATATAAGTGGATGCTGGAGTCGGAGTTGGCAGGATTAACCAGCTTCACCGCAACAGCGTTTGCAAAAGTCCGCCTTATGTAACCTACTTGAGGCGCTACGCCACCTAACAGTTAATAAAAGAGTAAGACATTTCTTAACTAAACCAAAAGCAGTGCACAAAATGCTTCCCACTCATTAAAAGCATCTACAAAAATCTGCCTCAGGCTGACAGAAGGCTCTCACTGGGAATCCACATCAAAAAAGTGAGACCTCTTTGCTCCACACACGCCTGTCAGCCTGACGCTTTGCTCTCAATCAGCTCAGTTGTGTTGACCAGGAGAATTAAAACCACAGACGCTCCAAGAGGAGAAAGAACAGCTGGGAGCTCTGCCTGAATCGTTTGTTGGCCCAATCAATTTAATGTCAATTCTTATTAATACCAGGTGTAATCTCGATCAGATGTTATTGTCCAGATAATTATCCATAATCCAGGGAGAGATGGGGTCATTGACTCAATACAATAAATAAAAACACATCTGTTCATACAGACTTTTGTGTGTTCGTACAGTCTGTCATGTGTTTATACAGACTGTCATGTGTTCATACAGACTGTCATGTGTTCATACAGACTGTCATGTGTTTATACAGAATGTCATGTGTTCATACAGACTGTCATGTGTTCATACAGACTGTCGTGTGTTCATACAGATACAGACTGTCATGTGTTCATACAGACTGTCGTGTTCTTACAGACTGTCAGGTATTCACACAGACTGTAATGTGTTCATACTGTCTGTCATGTGTTCATACAGACTATCATGTGTTCATACAGACCATCATTTGTGGTCACTCTGCTATACAGACCTTTTTTTTTGCTCTATTACGGGCAAGGAGGTCACACATGGTGTGTGAACCGACCTGCGGAGCTGGTTTAACTACTCTGACGAGAAGAAAAAGCATTTTATGGTGGGTTTTCTTCAGTTACTTTAATTTTGTTTAAAGGTCTCTTGTTACAAGGGTTATGGTATTGTCGCAATTTTAATGAAGTTAAACAACCATGTGGTTGCAGAAATAATTATGGTGTTGTTTTTAAAACCTTTTTTGTTTTGTCAGACAATGAGCTGCTGTGGGTTTGGTGCTCGAGGACACTCTGTGGAGCACGCCTCCAACCTTGCCGTTGCTGCGTCACTAAGTCCAAATCCGCAACCAGTCACATTAGTTATAACAAAACAATCCAACACAACCGCGGCACTGAAACTCTGCACACACACAAGACATCACCGACGCGGCTGCGCACCATGAGGGGAGAAGCACGGGACGGACCTGCAGCGCTGTGGCTTGTTTTATGATTAAATACTACTGCAAATGTAAAAAAAGTAACAACCTGCATTTACTTGCACATAACCCTCCATAATCCTCTGTGCGTAAGACATCATCAGTTAATCCACCGACACGTCTCAGGCTTCAGCCTGAGATTCTAGGTCGAGGTTGTAGCTTCTTATCCTTCTTTCGTACGATGCCCCACTGACCAATCACAGCGCATGTTAATGGTTATGCTGGGCCACTGACCAATCATATACGTCCACACCATTTTGCAGGCCCTGCAAAAACATTACAATCCATGTAGCGTCTTTGTGAAAAACAATTAAATCATAAAATAGTTATAACTTTGTGATTCTGTTTAGACCAGCAGTGACGGCATTGCAGTCCCTTAAGGCCCACCACTGTTTTAATCAACATTCGGCTCCTGGGTTGTACTGACGTTGTGCAGTAGGTTGTTCTCTAAGCTTCACTCTTCACTTGTTGTGGTTCGTAATCCGGCCGATGGCAGTAGTGTCATCTGCAAACTTCACGACAGAGTTCTTTTCATGTTTGGGGGATCAGTTGTGAGTGTACAGCCTGAACAGGAGGGGGCTGAGCACACTGCCCTGGGGGGCTCCGGTGTTCAACACTAAAGTGGAAAAGGTTTGGCTGCCAATCTGAATTGCCTGAGGTCTGTTTATGAGGAAGATAAGATATACTTTATGTTCCTGCGGGGAAATTTGTCTCGGGGTGCAAGGTTTCCGAGTGCAAGATTTACCAATCTATATGAGAGAGATTATGTCGAAGGCAGGCGGCAACCTTTGGTTCTGCCGAGTGAAGCAGATACGGAAATGTCTTAAAACTTGCATTATCTCTCCTAAACACCAGGTGGCGACTTCTCTGGTTGTGTAGAAGTCTATGCTCCATGTGTTAAAGCTGATTCTCTCTCCTGGCGACCAGAGGGCGACTCCACTGGTTGTATAGAGGTCTGTGCTTCATGTGTTAAAGCTGAATTCTCTCTCCTGACCACCAGGGGGTGACTCCTCTGGTTGTATAGAAGTCTATATAAATGACTCGACTCCTCTCTTGATGTATTCCCTCAGGAAACATTGTAAACATGAGTTTATGTCTTAATCTCTAATTTCAAGTCTTTTTCAATACAGCATGATGTTCATTTAGTAAATTGTGGTCATTTAAAGTGAAATAAACCAGTGGTTCTTAAATAGGGTTAGGTGTCCATCCATTTAAAAATCCTTGAAAAATATTGATTTTAATAAATATTCAGTAAAATATAAGTGTACGTTTATATTTACATTGCTGTTGTTTTATATATTTAAAGTAGGGTATGCTTTAGGGCGGGGCCACTGACTCTTCCAGAGTGTCACTATGTCATTCCTGCGCACTCCAAACGTGGTAGCCTCTGTTCATTGGCTGTGAAAAAACAACATTGCAACGGCTAGAATTAATGATTTTAACACTGCAGTCCACAAACCAACAGGTTTCTTATATACAGTTCATAATCGAAGGCTGAGCTGAAACCAAACAACCTTCTTTTCTCAAAATGAGTGAGGACTGAGTTGAAATGAGACAATAGGACAACTACTTCCTTACTTCAGACGCCTTGCTTAGACCACACTGATCTATGAACCTTCATTTTGGTCTCAGCTACACACCTGTAAGATGTCACGACTGCATCTTGCACGGTTTGGACGTTATCACGAGGACAGACGGCATGATGACTCACACACAGACACACAAGAGGAAAACACCAACGTCCCAGCTAGTAAACCTGTCAAATTGAACATCTTTAATATCTGGGATGCAGGAACACAAACTAACCAACTGCATTAATGTCCACATGAAAATGCAAAACTACAATTGTAAAATACCACATGAGCCCTTTCTAGTTTCGGACTCATATAAATCTTCACCAATGACCTGTCACTGCAGACAAGCTGTGCCCTGACCGCTAAAAAAATTGATGTTTATTGGAAGGTAGTTTCTCCGTGTGGCAACAGTGGAAAAACCCAGCTGCTGGTCACAGTGATCCCCGTGTTATAGCCATGCTGAGTATGGCCACAATTCTATCAGGCCAGTCTTTTGCCTTTTTCATAGAAAGAAAACCCCTAAATGTTAAATTGTACTTCCCGTTTCTGCAGATCTTGGGCTCTGTTCTGTATTATTTCACATGTCCATCGAGTCGTCCTCTTAACGGTTGGTTCATTACAAAGAGAAACATACTTCAAAGGTATGCATCATTTGCCCAGGTTTGAGATGTTGTGATGCATCCTTAGAATTCAAATATTGAACAGCAGACAACAAAGTTCCAGTATTTGGGTTTAATGAATTACATCTCTGCATCATGTCCAGTAAGTGTAACCTATGGTTGCAGTCTCAGTATCACTGTTTTTATCCTACGGCTCTTTTGATGACAAACTGTGACCGATTGGGTCGAGCCAGAGTTCTTGGATCCATGAAGTGGTCTCTTGCGGCTGCAAAGTTTTACTCGAGCACATCATTTATTTTTCACAGCTTTGATACTGCCTTACACAATATTTCATCATTTTGATGAGGGAACAGCTCACTAGCAAGTAGCTAATTATGAGTTAGAATTAATGGAAAATAAACAGAGTAATGTTCTTTTTAAAAGTAGGATGCATGCACTCCTTTTATGAATTAAAGCTGCATTATTTTCACTGACTACCGGGGGGCAACACCTATGGTCGTATAGAAGTCTATGTTTCACGTGTTGAAGCTGGTCTTAATCTCCACAACGTTGTCTGGTCAACAGTCACAATGCGTTTTCACTTCATGAAAGTTGTTACATTTTGTTAAAAATATCTTATTCAGCTTTTGGTTGTACTTGTATAAGATGGCAATGGCCAAATTGTCAAACTTGATGCTTTAAAATCATTAAAAGTAAATTGTCACTTTGTTTGAGAGAGCTGTTAAATGTCCAAGTTGAGCCCCCAAGTTGGCGTTGACATCAGCAGTTGATGTTAGACACACAGGAAGTTGCTACGATTGATTGGCTCCCGTTAAACTAGGTATTCACCTCCTTAATGTAAAATGTTTCATCTGTTCAGGCCTTGGGAATTCATCCCCACAGACTCTGGCGTGCTGTGCGAAAATAGGCAGATGAAAGACCAAGTTGATTATTTTTTTTATTCTCTTCTCCAAATGCATGAAAGTCTCTGGCAGCAAAAGTGAAAAGGAATACCACCAGATTAAAATAATGAGGGCTTAGAGGACCTCAGTAGCTTCACATGAGTCATATTTCCCTCTTATCTTTCACCTTCTTAGCCCCGCAGAGAAGACAGGAGGGAGGGAGGGCTGTATCTTAGCGCTTTAGGCCCTGTGCACGTCTGCTTTTTTATATGCACAGAAGAACCGTTTTAAACATCCTGTGATGGATATAAAATTGCCATGCATGAAATAATAATTAGAGCGTTGGTTGTCGCTTGAACCCCTGGCTGCTCTGGCAAGGCCTCGCTAATTTGCACTGTCATCTCCGTAGATGGCACGGCAAGCCTGAGGCTGTAGGCGGAGGCGCCGGTCTGAAGGGGGGTATAACCTGCTGGGTGTTCTCTGCTGGAACGATCATCTTGTACCCACATCTCCACCACCATCCCGCTGACATTTTTCTCTCATCACAAGCTGCTTTATCTCTGCAACTCCTCTGCACTCATCACTCAGGAGCACCACTAGAATGGAATTATGTGCTATCTGAGAGGAATCGGCATTTTGCAAAGTCTTTTAATGGACTGCGAGCAGCTGACAGAAAGCATGTTGCTGTATTAACAAGGCGTGTTTGAGCAGTGGAGCAGCATGCATGAACGTGTGCTCTGTGGTGTGTGTGGGCACATTTCTTCTTACACGACATACCGAGTTTGATGTGCAGCTGAAGTCTTTTGCTTTTTTTGGCCTTTAGTGCTTTTCTAACGCGTGCGTCATACGTGAATGAGAAGTGTGAAATGACCAATGTATTAGATCTAGAAGCAATATTTTAGTAAAACTAGGCCTGGGACCTGGTTTATGCAGTCAGCTGAAGCTGAAGGCTGTTTTGGACGAAACTGTTCTGTGGAGCTCTTCCAACGCAAGCAGGGAGCCGAGAGTTCGCTATAAACTCTCTTAGCTTTACAGGGCTCTCAAGTGTAACGCATTGAGCGTGACTGTCACGCATCTCGGTCTTAAGTCACGTCCTCCCGCCACACATCGTATTTCTCACGCTGAAAAAAAACTCCAGGCTCTTTAATGTGCCGCAGCGCGCAGACATGACCTGGTCGCGCTGCCCTCACCACGGAGGATCAAACAAAAAGAAATGGGCTACAGCCAATCAGAAAAACGGATCTTTTGTGCATGTTGTATCCGGGTAAGATGTAATGACAGACGGGACTGGGGCCATTCGGCAGCGCGTATTTGTCGTAGTCACCGTCGTCTCTCTCTCTCTCTCTCTCTTCCCCCCCCCCCCCTCCCCCCGGTCCTCAAGCTCGTGTGAGCTACTTCCGGGCCACAACACAAAAACCTACGCAAAATTGAGAAAGAAGATTTTCACGCGGTACTTTAATTCTCGATTATCATGTTTAAGCACATCAAAGAAAATCAAATAACGGGTCGTTTTTCGTTTTTCGTTTTCCGTTTTCCGTTTTCGATTATCAAAACAGAAAACGGGTCATTTTCCGATTTTGGTTTTCTCATTTCAAAACGAAAATCCGTTGGCCGCAAAATTCACGGACCCCGCTGCTACTCATCTCACTGCAGTGTAGACCCAGTGGACCCTGTGTATTGTCAACATACCTCCAGGTTAGTCAAACTTGTTTTAATGACCATCACAGTTTATAGACTTTCTTCCTGCCACAGCGTTAACACCATCCAGCATCAACATCTAGGACCAGGAACCATGAAATACATAGAGGATTTCATCTAAATGCACTCTAGCTTCACATTCACGACCCTCACTGGATTTTCTCCCCAAAGAACAATTTAAAGAGTTTTGGAAATGCATTTTGTCACTTACCTTGTCTTATTTGTCGCTCTTTCTTCTTCGTCTTCTTCTTCTTCTTCTTTTCTGTGTCTTTTGACCACACAGGAGGCTATCGTAACAGGTCTGCTGCCAGAGACCACATACTCTGTGACTGTGGCTGCTTACACCACTAAGGGCGATGGTGCTCGCAGCAAGGCCAAGCTGGTCACCACCACTGGAGCAGGTGTGTGCTCTGTGTTGCATCCACCACATTTTGAAATGAAAGTTTTTCCTTTTTCTTCCCTCCATCTAAACAGTTTACTGTTTCTGACAGGCACTAGTGTTGTGGTTTGATTAGATTTAGACAAAAAGAACAGTTTGGGTTCAAAACAAGGGAACTCTGTTCATAATGTTTTAAAGTAGTGTTGTCGTCTCAAGGCGCTTTTTAAAAGGTCTCCTCTAGCACATTTTTTCTCAGTCGTCTCAGTCTCAGACAAAGAGGACACTGGATTTTATTTTATTTCAACTGCAGTGTGGTTTAAAAGCATTGTCTGATTTATTTGTCAAACTGTAATGAATTAGAATATAATTCACCTGTGCAAATACCTTTTGATTTTTCTCTCATATACGGCGGAAAATAGAAGTGAATGAAGAGGAATCCTGTTTTTCTAGGAATATGTGTATCTGTCAGATCAGTGAGTAGAGGAGTGCCGATGGTTTTTCATCTCTGACTTCTCAACCCCTTAAAGTCTTGGTCTTCTTGGTCATGACTACGACACTGCTTTAAAGCTATGTTTTTTGTTTCTTTATTTGACTTGCTAGCCATTGGTTTTCATTGTTTATGATAACATTGGCTAAGTAATTGCAGAGGTCATGGAACGTGGCCACCAAGTTAGAAATGGATCCAGCAGGGCAACAAGCACCAGAGGCAGACTAACAAATCTCTAACTTATTTTGAAGACAAAACAATTTGGTGAATGTTGAAATTACAACTCATTTTAAACATGAATTCAAGGTTGTAAACCCAATTGAAGATACACTTTTACTGTCTTACCTTTGCTGTTCACACAATTTTTACCGTGCAATGAGGAATTGTTTCCGACATTATTAGTACGTTAACCTTTGGATCCTTAGAGATGTCATTATTGTGTGCGAGCCTTCACCAGCAAGAGGGCGGGGCTTATCAACCCCCAAACCTTGTAATTATGACATCTTTAAAAACTAGTTCCCATATTCTCCACTGCAAAGCAACTAAAGTAGGATGCCGATGTGTTAAAGTGTCAGTGTGTAAGGTTTGGCAGCGTCTAGTGGCTAGGTTGTAGATTTCAACCAGCGAAAACTTCTCCAGCGTGTTGGAGAACTGCGGTAGCACCAATGCTCCGGCTCGAGGGCGCTTGGTTTGTGTGTTCTCGGCTGCTGGAGAAACATGGTGAAGTAAGCTGACCAAAACACAACCATTCTTAGTTTCAGGTGATAATTCATTAATGAAAGTGCTAAATATTATATCAATGTTACGAATAGATCACCCAAAATACTGCCCACTACCTTTAGAGTCATTTTAGTGTTCAAATATTGAATTGAGACATCTTAAGTGTAATCAAACTATGGGAATCTCTCCCAGTGCCTGGCAAGCCCAGTATGATGATCAGCACCACCATAGGGAACACTGCCCTGATCCAGTGGCAGCCTCCCAAGGAGATGGTCGGGGAGCACGTAGGATACCAGCTGCAGTATAAGAGGGCCGAGGAGGAGGCTTTCACCATCAAAGACTTCAGGAAGACAGACGATCATTTCACAGTGACCGGCCTCCACAAGGGAGCCACCTACATCTTCAAACTGTGCGGCAAAAACCGAGCGGGCAATGGGGAGGAGTACGTGAAGGAGATCAGCACCCCCGAGGACGTTCCCAGCAGCTATCCCCAGAATCTGAGCGTGGTCGGCCTTACCGCCACCTCCACCAACTTGGCCTGGGAGCCTCCTCCTCTGGCCGAGAGGAATGGGAAGATGGTGAAGTATGCGGTGGTGTACCGAGATATCAACAGCCAGCACAACAACACCAACAGCACCACAGAGACGCAGATGACTGTCCAGGGCTTGCAGCCGGACACAACCTACGACATCAGAGTGCAAGCCTTCACCAGCAAGGGGGCGGGGCCTCTCAGCCCCAGCATTCAGAGTCGGACCATGTCCACCTCCATGCCAGGTGAGACCTTCAAGAGAGAGAGACGTCCAAACAATCAGTAAAGGCTAGTTGATACATTTAAACTCTTGCAAAGATCCTGATAATAAATGTTCTGTGTGATATAGAACATAAGACAAGCTTGTGAGTGTGAGCCTCTGCCGTGCAGTTAGTTCTGTTCTGAGCAGAAGGAAACACAAGCGAATTTATTGCTTTCAGATTATATTGATCAATTTCCACAGGCATATATGCAACAATTTAAAAAAATATAACTCCAAAAGAAAACAAGTGTAAAAAGCATAGTTGGACTTAATAAATAGAAATAATCAAAATGCCCTGAGAAGACTTACATAGGTTTTGGGAATATTTGCATAACAGCATTCTATGTTTTAAAAAACACATTTTTAACCAGCCCTGTCTCCTAAAAATGGCATTCCCGTTCAACAACCCAACATTTCCAATTCTGTTTTTAATTCGGGAGGAATATTGAGAGTGCAGTTTATTTGTATGGAACGTCATGTTTAGAAGACAGAGTTGCTCCGCTAGAGCCGGACCGAGCCGGTCCAATAATCCATGAAGCTGCTGTGTGACGACTACAGGAGTTTAACCAGCTGCATGCAAAGAGCAGACGTTCTACAAGTTGTTGTTGTGGAGCATCATGACGGGTTACTGCAGGGCTTCATCTTTATCGCAGTAGAACGTGTAACAGACACACAAGTCCGTTCAGAGTGAAAACCCAGCGTTTTATTGTTAGGCTGTTTATAATGACATTGCTAGGGGTCCCTGTGTAATTGTTGTATATCAAAAATGTAACAGGCATATTCTGGTTCTTTTTTGTTTGTTTTATGAAGCGGATGTTTTTATTCCACATATTCAGATCAAATGAGAAGTTGTAACCATCTGCCACATCTGTTGTAGTAAAACGCTCTGTAGAGTTCAAAGGAACTGCGATAGTGTTGATGATTATGTGTGGAATCATTAGTGACTTGTTAAATATAACATTCTTTTGACTCATTATTGATATTCAAATATATTGATTAGTTCAGCTTTAAGTCATTGAAATTGGTCACCAAATTATTGCTGTATAAAAAATATAATTACTACATTGAGACGATGCTGTATCCAAATACTACAGAATGAACTCTCAGTTTGATAAATGAACAAATTGCTCATTTTAGCTTCAACTTGAATGGTCTCAGTTATATCCACAATGACATGAACCAGCTAATAATCACCCAGACCTTCCCTCAGCGTTCACCAAGAACTTTGCCGTGAAGGCTGTGATGAAAACCTCTGTCCTGCTGACCTGGGAGGTGCCAGAAACCTACAAATCCCAAGTGCCCCTCAAGGTAAGAGCATCCACACCGCAGCATTCCTTACTGATCCTCTAGAATCACGGAGATGAAGATCAACACACATGGCTCAACAGTAGAGACAAAAGAACGCAAAGTAGGATCTCATGTTCTACTCAAACTGCTTCCGAGACAACACAATGTGTCACTTTAGATGGAGAACAATTATACCTATTGAGTCTGACTTATCCTACAGAACCCTGAGTAAGTCCTTCTAGTTCTGAACACACGCTATGTAGATAATTAATGTTATTCAAACTCTTGGAAATAAAGCTTGTCCTTATAGGTAAACCTTTTTGTGTTCCTGGTAGAACCTTTTATAAAGGATTCCTTTCTGGAGGTTCTACCTAGAACCCTCTCTGAGGTGTTCCACCCAGAACCCTCTCTGAAATTTCTATCCAGAACCTTTCCATTGTTAAAGGGTTTAATCCAGAACACACTCTGAGGGTTCTACAGGAAGTTGTTTTATATTACAAGTATTTCATTTACTGGGGGCCTTTTGTATTACATTATGGTTACAATTAGAACCCTAAAAGGGTTCACATGGTGCCGTGCAACCCACATCAATTTTGGTTCCCGTCACAGTTTGTGTGGGTGTACGCTGGATTGTGGGCGTTCCCTTTTTACATCCACGCTTTCCAAAGGAAAGTGTCCCTGATGGTCTCACAGAGAACCCTTGAGAAACGCTTTCTTCACAAAGAGTGTCTCCAGAGGCAACGGGTTAGGGGTCAGGAGGAACCCTTTGAAACCCTGAGTTCTAAGAGTGAAATCATCAGGAGGTGATATCAATATAACCTAATGACTTCAGGAATGAAACCATTTTGCACATTTATATGAGATATCTGAGATATTCTCTTTTGCACTCTGTAGCAGAGCAGCTGCAACATAAATCATCAAGAAAATCAATTTGCAGCATATTAAACTGCCCGTAGCTGAACTTTATGTCTGGCTATTTGTTAAGGGACTTGGGTCAGCCATTTTGTTTAGCAACTAAACAAAAGTAACCAAGTCAATCATACTTACCTCATTGTAACACAAAACAATGACTCAACAAGGTCACACGTCTCACAAACTGTTGAGCTAGGAGACAATAACACAACCAAATGAACTAAAGCAATATCATTATTTAGTAAACAAATAAACATAAATGTATGTTTCATTAAAGGTTTGTCCTTAAAAAGTTGACAGTTTACAGCCATCTTATGAAAAGATACTTGAATATATTGGGGAACAAGCTCAATCGGTCTTTCATGGGATTCATTCAGTCTCCTATCTGCATTAAGAATGGAGCTGAAGTGAGGATATGGTTAGCTTAGCTTAGCATAAGGACAGTACGCATGCAAAACATACAGATAAGTTAGCGGTATCAATTGTATTTTCTAATTCGTAACGAGAAAGTTAGTCTGCGTCAAAGAGATGAGTTTATAGTACAAAGAAGAGAAGAGAAACATTGTCTGTGTTTCACTTAATGCTGATAATATTCAACTTTTTATGATACAAGTTGACTGATCGACAAACATTGAAACTTCATGACAGAATTTGGTTTCAATTTATTTGGAAAACGAAAAATAACTTTCTTCAAGTGAGACAGCCTTCTTTACATAGACGTGATGTCATCAGTGTTAAGAGCGTCCTCTGCCTTCAGATCCTCTACAACCAGCAGAGCGTGGAGGTTCATGGCGACCTGAAGAGGAAGCTCATCACACAGCTGCAGCCTGATACTCATTATTCCTTCGTGCTCATGAGCCGGGGGAACAGCGCCGGCGGCCTCCAGCAGCAGGTCTCCATTCGGACCGCCCCGGACCTGCTGAAGATGAAGCCGACTCGCCAGCAGCACGATGTGGAGGAGGGGGGCAGAGTGACCATCAGTCTGTCCAGGAGCCCCACGGAGGCCCCCGTCAGGTATGTGCGCTTTGTTTGGAGTGAAAGAAAAGCGCTGACTCATGACTTCATGACTTCATGGGTGCTGTGAGAAGTCTTCTCTCCTCCGTATCAGTTTAATATTAGAGTCATTGGAAATAATAAAGGCTAGCTTTGTATGGAAGAATTGGTGAATTCTTGAAGGAAACATTCACCACTTTGTAACTCGCTGTTCAAGCGGTGTTAATGAAACCCTGAGATGAGATGGTGTCTAAACGAGGCGTTAAAACCAGTGAAGCCCCAGAGACACTGCACAAAGTTTGCAAGCCAAATGATGATATTTGAAGGAAAGGGGAGGAGCTTCAGGCACGACATTCATCACCACTGATTATCTGATGCCTCTTCTCGAGACCCCATTCACCAAAGATGTGCTAATGTTATTACAATATCTTGACACTGTGTGCAATTTGACAGTTTTTTAATCTAATGTCAAGTTTGATATGTATGCCAGCTGTATTTGTTGATCTCTCATGACACGACTGACGTTACATCCTGCCATCAATAATAATAATTTGGCTGTGACTGCGTGTGGCTATTAGAGTTAATATTTTGTCGTTTAGAAAGCATTAAACGTCTGCATCCATAACAACGCACTACTCGCGCGGCAGCTAGGTTACGCTGCTTTGAGACCACACGCATCTCAGCTGCTTGTTTGTGCAGGTTTAGTGGTCGCAGGAGCAGCGGCATCCTTTTGTCGTGTCTTCAGCACACAGCAGCGCTGAGAGGCCGAGTCAAGTGGAGCCGCACAAAAGATGCACACAGACAATGTGTTTTTGGAGTTGAATCAATAGCTCAGCTTGCCTGCTTTATTTACTTCTTCTGTTCTAGCCCGTTCATAAGCGGCCAATTATCCGCTGCAGCAGAGACTTCTTTCAGGTCAGAGTTTCAGAAGCAAACAACACACTCAGTCCCACAACACAACAACCACACGGCCATGCTAACAATAACCCTGTGCCCATTCTGAGCTCTCTTCTGACATTAAAAAGCAATTTATTTAAGTGTCGAGCTTTTAAACCACAGTTGATCAGCAAAGACAATCCCAAATGCAAAGGCTGCAATTTAGTGGAAGGTTACTTCTGTTTTTTAGGAGCTGGATCGAGGAGACAGGCGCTGCAAATGACTTGGACTTAATTGTGTTTCAAGTGTTTGTTTCCCTAAAGAAATTGCCCACAAGTACGCTGTAAGAATAGAAATGGGTCTGATGGAGAAAAAAACACTAATAGTATTTCTCGATGAATGCCTGACCCAGACCTTTTCATAAGCAAACGTATCCCATCAGGGTTGAGAGAAGAGGAGATGTGAATCTACAACATTTCTATCAAATATTATGAAAACACTGGAACACAACGACATCCTGTTGAAGCTGTGTGTGTGTGTGTGTGTGTGTGTGTGTGTGTGTGTGTGTGTGTGTGTGTGTGTGTGTGTGTGTGTGTGTGTGTGTGTGTGTGTGTGCGAGGTATATGTTTGTGTAAAGCAGCTGTGTCCCTGTGTTTGATGCAGGTGCTACTACATCGTGGTGGTCCCTGTCACCCCGGCTTCTCTGAGGAGATGGGAGAACCCTGAAGACATGGACATACATGAGGTGAGTTGACGTGTACTTGTCTTCCCATGTAAAAGAAACAAAGTCTCCCTCGAGCCGACTCCATTCCTTACTAGCTGCTCCCAAAAAACTAAAGCATTACATGTTAAGGTCCGGTTCAGCATGGAGTGGTTATGAGTAATAGTACCTTTTTTCTTCTAAACAAACACGGTTATCTTCAAATAATGTTTCAACACACTGTTACAGACACTCAGTACATATAGCTTATGTAGCACATTAATTCAAACCTCAATAAACAACACATGTTCACAACCAGGATGCCATCATCAGGCTGAAGAAGCGATGGATTTACATGCGTTTAGTTTGCTGAATCTGATTTTTAAACGCTGTATCTGCAAAAGTGATGAAACATCTGCACGAGGCATGTTTAGTGTGTGTCGTTGAGGCCCGATGAAAACCTTTCTGAAAAGACATTTGCAAAGCAACCTTTTTATATAAAAACCTATGTTTTAATTCCACCGTGTTTGGAAGCAGTTTACTGGCTACATTTCCTAGACTTTCCTTCCGTGCTGCATTTAAGCCGACTGAACCAATTTTTGATCCGTAGAAGCGCATGAAGCCAAGCAACGCATCCATTTAACGTGAACATGACCGCCCTCTTCATGTGGCGACGCCCACATGCTTTACACACAGCAGTGAACATGCTGCTGGAGCGTGTGATGCAACGGAAACAGGGACCTGGCCCTGAAAACCTTTTGGCTCGTCATCGCAGGAAAAGCACAGGTGTTACTAATTACATTAGCGATGGTTCTGTTCTCTCCGAAGAGCCGATCAGCCACAGCGGTGTAACAGGGCGCCAGCACCCTGGAACCCAAGCAGCTCGATTGGAACCCAGCCATCTTTCATTTAATTATTTTCACCTGTGTTCTTCCTACTGTGACATGACAACATGTCTTGTTTGCTGTTTATAACACGGCATGATATCATTGGATGGTATTTGCTGTATTGTTTAAACTAACCTCACAACCAACAGGACTTTATTTCTGAAGCCCGTCCAGCAATGAAAACATTGGACTGAGGATCGACCTTTCTGTTAGGGGGACTGCAAACATAACGCTTGAACTTGCTGATGCCCAGGGGAGGTCATGGGGTCACTAAATTGTACAAGGGTCTTCCTCTGGAGAGCATGAATGGGCTCAGTGACTGTTAAGGCAATCAGTTGTCGGTGTTAGTAATATGTTTGTACAATTTTCTTATTGGGGTAGAGCTAGATAGAAGCAAGGCGACGTGATCTGAGGACGCAGATTATTCATGACAGTCTGTCCATTGAACGTTTTGTTGGTCGTAGTCTAGTGAACCCGCCAAAGAAAAGTTTATCCAATAACCAAAATGGGCAGTCATCTTCCTCGGAGCATTGACATTCAAGGATTTTTTGTAAGTAAAGAAAATATGGAAATCATGTGAAAGCTCAAATGTTGGCGTGGGGATTGTGATGGGGAAACTAATGGGGATCTTTTATAGATGTTGGTGCTGTAAAATATCCGATAATATATTTCATGGCAATCCAACTCATTAATATCTTAAAGTTGGACCTGAGGGAGGCACTGAGGAAGGCTTATGGAGGGTTCAACTGTCAGGGGTTCTTTCCTTGAATGTTCCTTAAATGAATTCCCTAAATGTCTATTCGTTGGGAAACCCAAGTAGGGAGGTGAAACAAAAAGTTGAGATCTCAAAGCTATAGGAGGCTTCCTCTGGGGAGCAGGAATGTTAGCAAAAAGTATCATGACATCTTGCTGGTCGTTTTTGTGTTGCAGAGTTATGTCCAAAAGTTACAAAAAGGGAAACTATGGCCATGATGTCGGTGGAATGGAGGAAGAGTTTTTCAGCAGAGGTTGCAACAGAGCCGATGTCCGTTTAAAACGGGACAGCCGGAATGACAGCTCGTAGGGAAGACAACAAGGTCCAGGAGCTCCTCACTGATCACGAGAATGCACCTTGTCTTTTGTCATTGTAGGATTCTGATTACTAGAAATGACATTGAGTGGTGTGGGCTATACAAATATTATCGTCATAGTTTGAGAAGAGAAGTTGGAGAAGTAGAAAGCAAATGGTTTCTTTTATTTGTAATGGTGGTATGTCACAAGAAGGCCTATCAAGGTGCTTACAAGTCTGAAAAGTCTGCTCTGGTAAACACTACCTTGATTTTGGACCTGCAAGATATATTTCTAAAAGTCAAACATACTTTTACTCAATCATTATTCACTGTTGGTTATTTATGTTACCATATGGAGCTGAATCTAATATGGTTTTCCCACAGCTTTGATAGTCTCCTGGTAGTGTTGGCCTTTTACTAGTCAACACATCCTTCCATTTGCTGGATAAAAAAATGTAATTACATTGCAACTTTATATCTGATTATATCTTGCATGAGTCATGATAATGTAAATATGTTATTCCAGTGGAGATGTGGGGTCCCTTCTTTGTTTGGCCCGTTCTGTAAAAGAAAGGATTAATGTTGAACTGAAAAAAAGGTTATTGTTGGTTGTGAGGGAGTTGGGTTGGTGCTCTTATTTTAGAGAATGACTCAAAGGCAAAGTTTATCCACTGGCTGACCAATGAGCAACAACTGTCATCCCACTGACACGTCTTCTAGTATTCAGTTGTCTTTACGACGTCTCACTTTTGGGATTATGTTTGTCTTTGCACTGCATGGGCGGAGGAATAAGTACTGAGTCATCCCTGCTCCTGGAATGTAAAACAACCGCTGAGGGATGCAAGGTGTCACCAAAGTCATAGAATCTCCGTTTGCATTGGCAGGAGCACTGAAGAAGTTGCTGCAAATGTAAATACTGTAATTACCGGCTGTCAGTGAAAATCCATTAGCCATGTGTTTTGTGTTTCACTTCCAGAGATTCTAACCTGCAGGTGAACTGGCTGCTCTTGCTGTATTTACATAAGCCACCTCTGAGTAAGTGAACTGGGTTCTGCTCCCCAGAACCTTTACTGTCGTCTCGAAAGGAAGAGTGGTCGTTGCCTTTCTCATTGTATCTGAAGACAGTTATAAGAACAGTCGATGATTCTCAATGATGTCCTATGAATACATCTCTGAAAACCTAAACCAGGTAGTGGCCTATAGACACAAAGGCATCTTATTGTGTAAATCCTCCAGTTTCTCCTCTGGATTTGTGTCCTGATAGACTTCAGTCTCTCCTGATACATAATATGTATATCAAAGTGTTGGTGAAGTGTTCACACGTGTCTTGTAAATATACAAATATACATTTGATGACATGTTATCAGTAGTGGCGGTTGAGGTTTTAAATGTCTGCCAGCTTTGTTTGCTGTGGTCCTTATTATGTTTTTAGCTCAATTTAGGAAGAAGTAGAACACTGATGGGCGAACACGTAGCGGTTGATGATAGTGCCATGAGTTACCGTCTCACGTTCTGCTTCACAAAAGATCTTGCTCTAGTCATATTAAAGCACAATCACATCTATGGTTGTGCAGCAACATTTTCTGATTTAAATTAGAGGCAGAATCATTCCTCACAACTCCCAACAATAGGCCATAAGCACTGAAGACAGTCTGGCGTGACACCACTTAGCAAATAGCACAGAGCAGAGAGATATGCTGTTTGCTTGGCAGGACAGTTTCGGCTGCACTTCACCCTTGGGTATCCGTCCCGGGAGCAGCCGGATCGAACACAAGGACAACACGATCACCGTCAACACTTCCCACCAGGATGGATCCACTCCATTCTATTGTCAGTGCCAATGTGTTTACCGCCTCCTTTGATCAGTTTTACATTTCGGTTCAGCAAAGGGAGTGTGTCAGTGCAGAGGCTTTCTGGTTTGAGTTTGATGGGGGACTTAGCATTTAGATTAAATAAATACAGGACAGGAATCAGGTGAGATTGGTGTGATTTCTCTCCCACACCCAGGTCACAGCTCATTGATTTGAGTCATTACAGTCAGCCAACACATATGGAATAGATTATCGTGGGGATTTGAAATATCCGGCATTATATTTGGCTGCCAGTCTCTGATGTCGTCTCTGATGTCGGGGAGGGAGGAAGGGCAGACAACATGGCTTTCAGGTGATCTGTCTGGCAGCATGCGTGCAGAAAGAGAGCACTGAGGGCCCTTCATACTCAAAAAGGTCCATTTCATATATGAGGCAGCAAGAAGAGTGTTATATGTGATTGTAGCAGCGGACACGAGTTGACTACCAAAACACGTTTACAGGCTTATTTCATTTGTGACGCCTGATTTTGACTTAGCTAAGCTTAGCTAGCATAGGACGAGTTATCCTGTAATCATCTGTGCTAAGTCCCGCCCCTCAGACTGGCCAATCATAGTGTGGCATTGTCCAGCTCTGACCATAGAACGACAACTCATCAACTCTGCTATGTAGACTCTCATCAAACTGCTTATTTTTGATGTTGGTTGGGTGGATTTTGAGCTTTGAACATTTTATTTACCCCAAACAGACAGTCGCGGGAGAAACTCAGGAAGAGCAGAGAGACTAAAGTATCGGGGCTCGCAAGCGCATTGAACGTGACTGTCACTCATTTCGGTCTTAAGACACGCCCTCCCGGCACACAGCTGTTCGGAGGCGTGTATTTCTCGTCATGAAATAGCTTTTTCGTCTTTTCCAATAATTCAGGGAGTGCAGTTAGTGACAGGTCTGCCACAGATGTGTTTGTGAATGGGTGAACGAGATGCAAATTGTAAAACGCTTTTTCCTTGAAATGAAAACTAAAGATAGTTTAGTCTAACGTTGTTTAGTTAAATTATAGTCTAATTATCTCTGAGCAATCTGGAAGTGACTTTGAATTTTCAAAGGGGAAAAAGTGCACACAATGGCACACTGATTGATTTGCAGCCTTGCAATTAGACCAACGCAACAACACTACTATATTAAAATGGACAAAGACAAACACGTAACAGGTGTACCAGTCTCACTGTGAATTTGCTTGAGTCATATGAGGTAGTTCCTTTGGCTTTCCTCGTGACTCCGTTGATATAAATCATCCAGTGTTAAGCTCGGCCTCTGGCATTCAGGAAGGATGAAATACAACAAAAGTTACGGTAGTGGCTACGGTTCTTTAAATCCTGGATGACCGCCAGAGTTCTTGGTCACTCAGAATCTTGTGATCTCGCAAGAACATCCCACCGGACTGATCTCAGGATGACGCCGGACCTTATACCCGGCTGGGGGTCATCCGAGGTTACAGGAGACTTTGTTATAAATACTCGACCTGTGCATGCGCGAGACGGATGATATCCTGTGTGAAGCACTGCCTCAGGCGGTCATCCAGGATTCAACTTTCGTTTTGTTCGCTTTGTGATCGGCTGCACCTTTCTCTTTTTGGAACCTGTAAGACTCTCTGATTAATAGTACTTTCTTCGAATTTGCCAGTCCATGACTGCACATTTAGGGCCTCCCTGTTTGTGCCACTTCCATCAGCAACAATTGTGACAAAGATGGAAGTATAAAAATTGCTGAATCCATCAAGTGTAATAGATTAGATGAAAGTTCTTCATTTAGGCCAAAGGGCTGAACTGTGTCAGGAGTGTGAATCCAATATGCCTCTCCGTGGAGCAGTGGGTTGATAATACCTCTTGGAAAAGGTAGAATTGTGTCCTATTCCCCAGAGCTTTAGTGACGCTGTAGAGCATAGTGCTGAGCACGAGCATAATCCATGTTTTGTGTGTGTATTGCAGTTTTGTGCTGATTCTTTAAAAGCTCATTTAGTTTGTCCAACATAAACCACACCACAGAGAGGTTCATAATTTGGACGAAATGTGTGCTGCTTGTTGTTTATGAATCATTTTTTTTGGCGTGTTTTTTTTTCAGCAGTGCATGAATACATAAAGTACTTTGAGTCTGACAAATGAGAACATTGTGCAGCGTGGGGGAACAAAGCCTGTAGGTTAAGACGGGGGATGAATGTGTTTGGTGCTGTGTGAAGTGTCAGAGTGAACCAGTCTCTCAGATTGTGATCAAGGGAGCTAAACTCATATTATTTGGAGCTGGAGGGACATGGAGGATGATCCAAAGTTTCAGGACAATGTTTTTCACCCTGCAGGTTAAGGGAGGATATTTGGTGAAAAGGTGACAGGCATGAAGTAGTGGTCGCTCTTCTTCACAAAGAGGGATTCCTTGCTGAGGGGTCTCCCCCATGCTGAAAACACTATCATGTTAACAGCTTCGGACTGGAAGCCTGGAAAGGACTACAGTTTCTGTTTACTCTCAATAATTGCCCAGTTGGAGCTGTTGTGGAGTGTTTTTCCTCAGCTTTGGTTTTGCAGTAAATCATAGTCTCAACAGTACCGTTGTGCCCCCTAAACGTTTCATGCTGTTCTTTAGTGAAAAAAAGCAATTTGAATAGATCAGAAAATGTTCTGGTCTCTCTTTATATTTATCTTTTATATCTCACTTGAAAAGAAGTACGAAGCTCAGAATCCGGCATCAAATTCCGTGTATGTGGAATATGAGAACAACAAAAGTCACATATCAGAAATAATATGTGAAGAACACGTCCTCCATGCGGAGGTAGTGGTACTTTCTGTCATGTCATGTTGTGTTACGCTCGTCCCAAAGTGGCCTGTTGTGTCGTCCCCCGGGCAGCTCCTGGAGGCCGGTGCTGATGGCGGTCTGCAGAGGCAGAAGAGACAGAGCCAGGACGTCCTGCAGCCTTACATCGCCGCCAAGCTGGACACTCTGCCCGAGACCTTCACTCTGGGTGACGAGAAGACGTACAACGGCTACCACAACAAAGCCCTGCCGGGCCAGCAGCAGTACCGCTGCTTTGTTCTGGCTGACTTGACGGACCACGAATCTGTGAGTGACCTCTGTGTTTACGAGCATGTGCAGCGCGGCAGCTTTAATGTGTGTTGAAGCTTCAACCAATGATTTTATAATTTCATTCAGAGCACAGATGTGAAATACCAATTATATGAAAGTCAAATATATATATATATATGAATAACATGTATCATATAATCATTAATCTTATTTAAATAATATTAAATAAATTAAAATACAATAGAAATCACAATAAATCATATTGAAATAACATTCAAAGACAATGCAAATCATGTAAAATAACATTAAATATATAGAAAAAACATTTATTTATCAAAAGTCAAAGTCAGTTTTATTTGTCACTTCTTGCATCTGTGCAAACATACCGAAGCCTTGAAACTGTGTTTACAATTGAGAAACAATTAAAAATACCTAAATAATGAATATATACTAAACAACCAGTGCATATTGTGTAGGCACCGTTAACGTTGTGATTTTTGTATTCTGGTCTAATTTTAAATTGTGTTCTCATTGAGGTATTTTACTCATGTTCATGTCTTCTCGTCATGGCAACACGTTCATGAACACAGTTCTTATCCATCCTATAGCAGAGGGAAGTCCAAACCACAATGCTTTCATCTTACTTTTACTTTTATTAATGCTGCAGACGGTAAACAGCCAACCAGATATTGTTTTTGTGGACGAGAGCAGGACAGAAACATGAGGAGAAGCCAGCAGAGAACGCGTAGAAGGCATTTACACATGTTTTAATGCTGGAATACCTTCGTTTGTTATGCCTCAGTCAAAGAGAGAGCTGTTTAAGTTTGGAACAGAATATTAAGAGAAAGCTGCATTTTATAGAGCTGTATTGCTGTATGTATGTATTACTACAATAATAACAAAATCTGACAAGACATAATACAAGGAAATTCTGATCACTGTAGCAACACATCGACCAGCTGCGACATGATGCGCCCACTTTAAGTAAAGCGTTGCGTAATGCAATCTTACTTTATATTTTAATTTTATTGCACACAAAAAAAGACAATAGATAGACATAACATCAAGAGGACGACAAAACAATGAGATACAAGCCAGCAAGACCTCACGTATTCAGGGTATATAAGTATGGGGCGTGTGTGTGTGTGTGTGTGTGTGTGTGTGTGTGTGTGTGTGTGTGTGTGTGTGTGTGTGTGTGTGTGTGTGTGTGTGTGTGTGTGTGTGTGTGTGTGTGTGTGTAATCTTAGTTTAATGGCACAGTGTGCGGGGTTTGGTGCCATCTAGTGGTGAGGGTGCAGGATGCGACCACCTGAATCCTCTGCTCTGCTGACTCAGCGTGGTCACGTCGTTGGCGTCGCTCTGGAGACATGAAGGGCTCATTCTAAGCTCCCAAAAACACATTTCTTAGCTAAAGGTGATTATATATTAATGAAGACATTAATGAAGACGTTGTGAATATCATATTGAATTTCTGCTCATAGATCCTGAGAAATGCTACACTTTGTGTTTTTTTAAATAAAAAGCAAGAAGAAGGGAAGAATAATATCAGTTTGCTGGGAACCACATGGACAGTCTGCGCTGTTTTGCAGTTGTTTTTTTCTTTTAATCTTATTTGTATCTCACACACACGAGAATACAGTCAACTTGTAATATTAAAATCATCTCACTCATCAGAGCTGCTTAAACTGCAGACGGCTGGACCAAAATGTACTGACATTAATCTATGTCATCCCACAGCCGTTATATTGATCGGAGGAATCCATTTGCTGTCAGTCATAAGTCAAATTGAACATCAAGCGGCAGTCGATCAGGCAGAAATTCTGATTTGGAAGTTAGTCGAGGTTAAAATCTGTACAGCAGCTGCCCATCTTTACATTGGCCTGTTTATCCTCATGTTGATCGGATACATCACACGTTTGATATCATGCGGCCTTGCAATGAATGCAACTTTTGTGAAAGTTGTATTTAACGATTGGGAAACTTGCAATTATATGGTTCAGCTCTCTGAAGGCAGCTGTGTGTATTGTTGCTGTATTGCATTGCATTATATATGAAGGTGTTTCTTCTTCTCCATGCTATAATGTGTTGGTGCCCGAGATCAATGGTACCTTCGCAGAACCAAGCGTGGTAATAATACAAATGGAATCCCAGAGGGTCTGACTGACCCAGCACCAAGTGTTTTATGTCATGTACTCCTCCTGCATTCCTAGAGCAGGGAAAGACTCTGGCCACAGCCAGCTGTCCCACATGAGAGAGGCAAAGTGTGTGACTGGATTAAGCTGTACATTAGCTCGCATGCAGCAGCGTCGTGTCAGAAAGAGTTCACCAACACCAAGGCTTCTGCTTGACACCTCTCGCCCTTTTAATAAATCATAAAACTCCACCAGAGGACGAGGCTCAGGCTGCGTGCATGGGTTTTTAATATGCGGATCTATTGTGGATCATTCCTTGCCTTTTAAAATCGTTAGATCATTCTCATAAAGCTCCACTCCCACCCTGTGGGTCACATCCAGGGCCTTGCTGCAGTGTGTGTGTCCCATACATTCCCCCAAGGCCTTGCATCACTACATAAACAGAGCAGAGCTTGTCGTAGCATTGTCTTTCCTCCTCATTTTGGTTCTCGGGCAGCAGTGCACACATGCCGGACACGACGCAGTGATGCAACTCATGTCCTTGAGTCATGCATCTGCAGGTATATCTCTCCAGCAGTAAAGTCATGAGTCCTGTGGTCATCCACAGGACTCTTGCTTTCAGAGCGCAGCATCTTCAGACTAATTGTAATCGCTTTTATTCCTCATATTAGTAATTTTCCCTTGTGGTATCTTCATTAAAATGGGTTAAGATTTGGTCCTGAAAGACTAGAGCATAGGTAGCAGTACTCCATACCTTTAAGTATGTTCTTCAGTCTACGGATACCTGCCTCACGCTGGGAGTTTGCCCAACCAGTCTTCAGGTTTCCCTCAGAATGAGCTGGAAAATGTTACGGGTGAGAGGGAAGCCTGGGTCAGCCTACTGGGCCTGCTGCCACCAAGACCCGACCCCGGATAAACGGCTGATAATAGATGGATGGTATCAAAGTAAGTACTCTATTGGTATCTGTATTACTTGAAGGTTATTACTGATGCTTTTGGGAAATAATATGACAGGTGTATCCAGGAAACAAATATAGGACCAAATCTAAACTTTTCCAATACTACAAATAAGTATGCACACTCAATTCTGCCTCATAATACGTATGAAACGTCCTTCGACACAAATGCACTACATTTAGACTGAGATGAATGTTGACACAAGAGTGACGATGCTTGATGAACCTGTCTGATCCATAGATGTCACATGGGGCACTACAGTGGCTCAGCTAGTAGTTTGACAGCCACATTTAAAAGAGGGAAATAAGAGAAGCATTCAAGTGGATCTGTTTCTGTTTTGAGGAGTACATTTGATAGTGTAAGATAATTGTAATGTAATTTGTAAAGTTCGACAGAATATTTTAAACATTTCTAAAAGGACAGTAGAGAGGTTTTTTGAAACAAACTGTCTGTCTTACAAAGAGACAAAAAAGGTAAAGAGAACCAATGAAAATGAACCTCACCCTTAATGGGGGGCAAATGCATGCTTATTTTTAATAACCCAATCAATTCTTATGTTCTTGTTCCAACTAGTAATTAAATTTATCAGCAGGTGCAAACTTATCTATCCACCCACGTCCTGTATTCAGCTTTGAAGAGAAAACAGCAATATTTCAAGATAATTGACGTGGAGCTCGATTTGTGCTTCCAATGGGGACTATAGGCCTCTCCAACCTTTCACTTATGGTAGGATATATTTTACCATTACAACTCTCTTTATGGAATCAGTCATTTCTTGTCATAAGGGTTTTTGTAGGATGTCTTTCAAGTCAGCACTTATCATTGGTTTAATCAAATTGCTAAAACAATTAAGCATAGTCGTTGTTATTCAGGAATTGTAATATATGTACGTTTGTATAATAGTTGAATGTGTTATTTCAAATGGATCCATCAGTTCTTTCCTCAGCGATATGACAAGCTAGTTACAATATAAGCTGGCATGCTGACAAAGGTAAATGTTCAGTCTTTTGTGTTAATACGAGGTCATACTGAGCTTTTAGATGAAGCCTTTCTTTGTGTAGTTCTGGTGGCGGGATTAAGAAGTATTGTTGTATCTGGTTTCCTTATTAAATCAATTAACTCTTTCTGTTTCTGTTTTCTGGTTTTTATTCTAAACCGGAGTAATTTATGATCCCTTTCCTAAATACAACTCTCAGTGTCTCCCAACGAGTGGATGATGAAATAGAGTCAGATCTATTGGTCAGCAGAAAATCATCCATTGTATTTGCTGTACGTGTGGAGAATTGGTTGCCAATACAGCGGTGTTACATTTCCAGGCAGCACAATGGAATACAAGGAAAGTTCAAATTAGTTCAGAGATGCTTGATCAGATTCCACAATAGCCATTATTCTGTCTTCTTTATTGCAGTAGGAGCGTTTTATCTATAAAAAAAATGGGTCAAAACCTACTCAGCTTTTTAAATGATGGACATGTGAGAAATTAGATAATTTCTTTTTGTGAAGCACAGGTTGAACGATCCAAAGGTCCACAAAGCAACTTCATCCATGAATTGCCGTGTGGCATTGGCCATCGAAGAGGGCTCTCCTGTAACAAAACCATTTGTATGATAAGCCTTGTATTGTCAGAAAATCTGAATTTGCAGAAAGTGTGGAATTAATTTATTACTTATAAAACATCAATTAAATTTACTTAGTCGGCTTTGAGAATTATCCACAGTTCTTTGTATGGCTTTCATAGAGGTTTAAAGGTTCTTATTGATTATTGGATGAGGAGGGAAAGACCTTTTCCCTGACTGGCACAGTTTGGACAATTCTTCAACTAATTCCTTCGTATTCCCTGAGCTTGCAGTCTCACCTTGTCTGGGGTCTGGAGTTGGAGAGGCCATTGCTGCTGGCTTGCTATCAATGGTTTAGTGTTCCATTGTCGATGCAGCCTTCCTTTGTTTGTATTTGAGGTTACTCATTGTAGGTCCATGAGATAAATGACATACTTCTTAGTTCTTTATATTCTTGTGTTGGGTTGGTGCTCTCCTCTCTGCGTCCGACTATAGTCTACAAGGAAGACTTTTGATGAAGATTTGTGACTCTACCTCTTTCCTTTTCAATGAGTCATGGTGTTAAATCAATGGAGAAATCGAGGAACATGATCCTCACTGAGCTCCCAGCCTTGTCCAGATGGTCTGCAGGGGGTCAATTGCTGGTCTGGTCAGGGGTCAGACCAGCGGGGTAGGAGAGGATCGGTCTGTCAAGGGTTTCCATCACCACACAACCCCCACCACCTACGTCGGCTGATCCAGGGCTAGGACTCGCAGCCAACACCATTTCCTAGTTTTACAAGTCAGTGGTTAAAATCTTCCCCATGAAGTGGGACAATCTTCTTCTGCCAGTGGAGCGGTAACAAGTGCAGCAACTTGGCTGCTCGACCAAAGTACAATGTTGGGCGCCACATGCCATCCGCTTGGTTAGATGTGACATGGAAATATGTAGAATAGACTGTCATACAAAAACGGGAACTACAGACATCAGCATGTCTATAATACATTGAGATGACATGAAACTAAGATAATCTAATGCTATTTATTATTATAATAATATATTTTTAATCGTACAAATACGACTAACTTTCGCAACACCAGCCTTGGAGTGTGCATCTGAAGACAAGAGGTCAAACACAAAGAACAACATTGCAAACTGACCTCAAACTAAAATAAATCACAAGGTCTACATGTTGTACTACGTTGCCCTTTATCAATTCTTCTGTCATGAGATGTAGGTTCAGATCTCATTTGAAGAACCGACATGAAGTATTGACCTTTCATCTGACTGTGGGTTTATGTTCCTTTAGGTGAGTTAGTGGAGGCCTATGTAGGAAATGTTGAGGTATAACTCACTCAAGTGAGGATACGAAGTAGAAATCTCCTACACATCCTGGGTGTGTGGTTTCTTCTAGGAAGCATTTGAAATACAAAGGAAGGTCCTGCATTTGGACTTGACTCTCCAGAATTTTGCAGCTGATACAACTTGTGTCCGGCTTCTTTTACTCCTAGTAACCCCCGCCCCGTTTTCAGCCTTCATCAAGAGTGTGCAGTCTTGGACAATGATTGTTTCAATGTGTTAAGTACATAAGAACAGAGTAGCAAAGCCAGGATTCGTTACATGACACTCAGCTCAATGGGATTCAAGCCCGTACAGAAATAGAAACCTAATCACATTCATTGAAAAACGAGAAGTAAGCTTAGCTTTTATTGCTACTGCAAAGCTGCTGGCAGAGTGGAAGGGAGAAGGAAGGAAGGGGGATAAAGCAAAAGGGCACTGCGGCTCTCTGTGGCCCCCACTGCTGGTAAACAAGTTGGGACGTGTGAAATTGGATAAAAGAAAAAAGGCCCAATAAACAGTGTGATAACTTAGAGCAGAGGAAGGAGGGGGCGGATAGTGAGCACAGCAGCTTCCTCTGAATGCTGGGCCCTGTGGGAGTGACAGAGAGGTGAGGAGAAGAGTGAGAGGTGGAGAGAGAGCAAAAGAGAGGGAGCTTAACGGGGGATAAGTCGGGTAGGAATAGGGGAGGTGGGCACCTGAGGGAACTGCATGGACTTACTTGGGAAGGCAAGAAATGTGTAATCATTGGAGAGAGAATGGGCTTCGATGCCAGGATCAGCTTGTGGTGTAGGAGGGATGCTGGACTTTCAGGAGAAAAGAGGGGAAGAGAGAGGGATGGCAGTGCGGAGGACTGGGGGATGTGGAAAATACACTGAGCCCACTGGATAGGATCCAGTCTGTCATATTACAGCAGCGGAGAGAGAAAGCCTACGGCTAAGGTGGAAATCTTGAAGAGTTCTGGGAAATAACAGAGCTGTCTAAACGCATTAGAATCACACATTGTTTCTGCTTATTTTATGAGTCAGGGGCTCTTTTTTCTGGTGGGTGATTATGGACAAAGGAAACAACAGTGAAATGTTCATCCTCCCACCGCTAATAATCCACTTTTTCGTCTTCGCTCAGCCCACCTCCTCATATCCAGCCTGGAGCAGCAGTACGTTTTTCACCCCTGAAGGTTTACTATCTATCAGGAAGCGCTGCTGAGATTAATCACCTCCAAACTCTCCCTACCCCGAGATTTCCTAAATGTAGAATACGCTTCTGTGCCGCCTCAAAGACGTAAAAACTGTCAATGAGAGAAAATAAGCTGAGGAGGCAGATGAGCCGAACATGGTATGAAGCTGCACCTTTTAGCTGTTGGGTTTCCTCTCGAGACTATTTGAAGACTGCAGTGATGTAGAACAGTTTAGGAACTCTGGTGCCCCAACGACAGATCACCAAACCGACATGTGATGTTCATGAGGGACAAGCTTGGACAAGCAACTTATTTTGACCTTTAATTTGTAGGACATGGCCTAATCTTTCGTGATACTAAGTCGCAAACCCAACTTTGCTTCTTTGGACAACAGGCTGCACCGTCACTTTGAGGACGCTGCGCTCGCTCATCTCTCATTGGACAAACGCTAAATGAATGCAATGTGATGGGTTCAGTGGTCCTACAATAAGGCGTCATGCCCCAACAATAAAAGCACAGAATATTATTAATATTCAGAGGAATTTTTGATCAGTGGAATAGAGTGAAGCCATCGCACCACCGGCTTCCTTGTGCACATACAGTACATGAGCATCCTCGTAGCCAGAACAGGAACCCGCTCATTAGAATGTTGCTCCACAACCCTAAAGAACCTCCACAGGGCTCCTCCAACTGACAAACACCCTTTCATCAAGGCAATTTTACTACTTAAACAACTTTATTCCACTTAGCTACAAGCTTCATTCATTCATTCATTATTATTATTATTAGTATTATTATTTCTCTTACCAACCCGCTATTGCCTAAAAGAGAAAAGGGAGAAAGATCTAAGCGATGCTATCCGGGTGGCATGCAAAAAAGAGAAGATAATTAAAGCTTAACTTTTTTAATGAGGGGAATGCACATCTGTGGACGCACTACAAAAACATCTGTCTTTATAAGTAATTTGGTCTCAAGTTTAGCAGCAAGGTTTATTTATTCCTGCGGGGGAGACGAGCAACTTCCATTGGGCCGGCCTGCCCTTACAGGAAGAAGCCAAGCCACCGGCAGAACCTTGGGAGGAGAGCATTCAGCAGAGCGTGACCCAGGGAAGCTTCTCATGTTGGACTCACTGGACGCTGCACCAGCGCCTCTTGAGGGAGTAAGTGGTACTACAGGCTGCTTAGTGCGCTCGTAGAAATCTCTGCAGCACAAGACGGACACCTTAAAACGACGTCAACATGTAAACACATTGCATCTCTAAGATGAAGACTAATAAGGACAGGGATCAGAAAAAAGTAAGCTATGGGTTGGGTCCAAAATTATCAATAACCAATCAAATCACCGAAACTCCCATCCGATTTTCCTACTGACTAATTGTTCCCCTCTCAGGTCCGCGGCCGCATCAATGCGGAATATGTTGTTCACGCGATGTTTCTATGAATAACTCGGTACAGAAATATGAATCAGCTGTTGCTGGACGCTCTAGACTCTTGACTATCGGCCTCCTGCTCTGTGAGCTCCTACGTGACTCTCACAGGAGCGCTCAGCCTGTGGACTTTGTGTCGAGCTCCGCCTTTCACCTTGATTTGTCCATTCAGGTGTCCGTCGACATTTTATGTGAAACTACTCAATGAACACTCAGGAAATCCTTAAGGACCTACCCACCCACCTACTCTGCAAAAAGACACCGGTTTCCTGTCAAATAGACATTTCCAAGGAAATAAGACATGGTGGCCATGGTGTAGTGTATCAGAGGAAGGAGCAGCGTGGTAGGAGGAGCCTGTAGCACGTAGTGTACACCCGCTGCTTTGATGCGGAGGGCAATTGTGAGTACTTTAGTTACATCTGTGCAGTATATACTCATTATAAAAAAGGAGATATACAGGACGTATGTGGATAAGGGAAATACTGAATATTAATGCCACAGTGGAAACATCCTCACTATGTTCAGGATGTGTTTGTGTGAGCAGCATTTAACATGAAAAAAGTATGTAATAATAATGTACTCATTATTTTAAGCAAGAGCGAAGCAGTTTTAGCTAGGTATTATATCACGTTGATGAACCAATCAGAATGTGTGATTTGAGATACCAGTTAGATGATTTTCAACCACAGACTGTATCTAAAAGAAGTTGATGCAGTCATGGTGACCTCACCATCGGTTTGTGGACTGATGTTATGAAGCCTCAAGTCACACTATTTTTCAGTAGCCATCTTGGATTACGGCTGCACCCTAAAGGGTCTTTTTTTATTCATTCTTTCTGTGCAACCCGGTACCAAGGGACCCACGGACAAACTTATGTTTACTGAAGGAATACATCAAGAGAATAGAGTCATTCATATAGACTTCTATACAACCAGAGGAGTCACCCCCTGGTGGTCAGGAGAAGTAATGCAGCTTGAGCACACATAGCATAGACTTGTATACAACTATTTAACACACGTGTATACAATCACATGAGTATAGAGAGAGACATGATTTTGCTTAAAACCTTTTTTGAATGATTCCCGTTAAATGAATCAGTCAGTGATAATGAACAGCATCTAGCACAGTGGTTCTTAAACTTTTTCTGTCTCAACTTACTTTGGAGGAAGAAAAATATTTTGGCCCCATCGCCCCAACAAAATTGTAACAAAATAAAAACAACTTTTGACTCCATCCGTGCTTTTTCGAATGATAAAATAAATGAAACCAGATTTTTCCATCAGACAAAAACTAATAACATGGGCAATCACTTTGTTAGAACAATGCAAATAAAGTTATATCCGTGCAAATAACTTTGTGCAAATAACTTATATTTGTAGGAATAAAACTGCCTATTGTGGCTGCAAATAAAAAAAACAGTTAACAAAAACATGACAATAACATTCAACATGCAGCACACTGCTCCTTAATTACTAAGGATGGTGAAATGCAGAGAATAATTTCTCCCCTGCGGGATTAATAAAGTATTATTTAAAAAATAAAATGTTTTTTTATTTTTAAATCCCCCCCGCTCCCCACCTGTAATACCTCCCTGCCCACCAGAGGGTCGCGCCCCACAGTTTGCGAACCACTGATCTATCGTGAGAAACCTGAGGTCTGCTTCATGGAGGATGACTTGGGAGGGATGATATCAATGATGGCCGGTTGGTGGTGATAGGAGAGCACCTGGGGTGACGAAGTGAATCATCTGTATGGATTTTTTTTACATCACCACATTCTTACAGGATGATGTCGTCTGCTCTGCTCTAATCTCCCCCTTCGCTCTCGTTTCTCATCTCCACACGCCCACCTAACCCTTCACCCACACCCAAGGATATAAAAAACATATATACAAAAATATGCATATTTCAACATCTACATAACCAAAGACAAACCTCTCTGATGCAAGATGTTATATGAAACATATGTATTGTATAAATGGGCCTAAATATATGAATCTCGCTGTTGTTACAGGTATGTTTTCATAATTTCTTAGGTAGGAGCTTTCACATATTCTGTTTTGACACTTCACTCCATGTTAGTTGTCTGGTGAATTCAGTATCATGTGAAAGTCCACTAGCTCATACTGCTGCTGGACACATGTCATTTTGTCACATGTCAGCTGCAAATTAGCAGGAGAATAAAGCAAAAGGTTGAATTGTAATCCGCTAGTCAAAATAGAAACGGTTATTTTGAGGCATAGTGCATGCTGTAGCATTCCTTCACAGTTATTTTTTACTTCCCTCAGATCGGTAGCCCTGTCTCTGCTCCTCATGCAGGATGCTTCTCACACTTCATCAGAGGCCGTGAAGTTCATAGTTAACATTTGTGGAGACAAAAAGCTACACATTCTCATCAGTGAAAACACACAGCGGTGCGATGTCTGCCTGGTCACACGGGCATGTCTTCTGTTAGGGGCCGATCACACCCGACGCGACATAACAGTGCAGCGGCTTAAAAAAACGCTTTGACAAAAACGCGGCAAGCAAAACAACCCGGCGCGTGTGTAGAGCGTGTCTGTAGAGTGCGTCTGTAGAGTGCGTCTGTAGAGTGCGTCTGTAGAGTGCGTCTGTAGAGCAGGCCTGCGCACGCAACCGGGCAATAAAACTTAATTTACAAAATGGATTCAAGCAGACGTCGCGCTCTTGCCCTCGCTGTGTTGTGGGATGAGGAGGAGTAAATAGGTCCCAAAAAAAGCAGAGTTTTTGGGTTCATAATATATATATATATATATTTTTAATTTAAAAGGAAAGAGCACGGCAAATACTACCATCTATTCTGCAGTCGTACTTTCGGCTGAGCAGGAGTCAGTTTGAGCGTCTTCTGAGCAGTAGAGTATTATTTCCATCTAGAATTGTAAAGCTCTTCGTAATTTAATAACGCTAATATTAGCGCCTCGTCGAAGCTTGCCATTTTCTTTTGAATTTCCCACTGTTTATATCACATGAAAACAGGAAGGAATAAAGCCCGCCTCTTGCTTGATCCGATTGGCTGCCTTGGCGGAGTAAAACGTTGATAAGCTGTGCGACTCGGCGCCTTGCGCTTAAAAGTTGAGAATATTTTAACTTTTAAGCTCGCCGAAAAAACGCTAGAAAAACACGTCACGCGGCACTTAAAAGGCATGCATGATTGGTCTCTCAGTCCCTCCACTCTTACTCTAAGATGATGACTTTATTATCATATTACAACATTATTATTGTAATATTGTCTTTTTTTCCTTGAAATATTCTAAATTTATTCTGAAAATCTTGATGATCTACAGAAAAATTCAAATTTGAAAGCCACACAGAATGTCTGAGAGCCTTTCTGCATTAAAGGATTATGTGAGGGTATTTTAAGTGTTTTCCTTTCCATACAAAAGATATTTTTACAATAAATTCATGCAAAAAAACATGAAGAGACAAGCTGAGTTACTTAAAGTGAATCAGGCCGTGTGCATCCTGTTTCATCTTCATCAAGCTACCAACATCTGGAGGGCAGCTCACTCATCAGGATGGAGAGACGAGGTTTAGTTTTCTTTGATGGTCAATGATGCGACCGTGACCTGGGGGTGTGGCCTTTTGAAGAACACATTGATTCTATTGGAGGGATCCAGCACTTTTGGAATTGGAACTTTACTGTTGAAGACTCAAAGTTCTGTTGTCGCGTCAACCAATGTGTTGCCAGCATAATGCATTGCTGGTAGCAGCATGTATCGTCTACGGGGAAAGTGATGTACTCTTTAGTTTATTAAAACATGTTTAATGATAATTGACGGGAACAGACTTTTGTTCATATGTATGCTTATTGTGTGTCGGAGTTCATCTTTGCGTTTGTTGCTGTTGGAAAGCAATAATCAACAAACAGAACGTTTCATTGTGACCGGCGGTGACACTGCATTCAAATGAATGAGCGTTGCTTACCCAATTTTACAAGAATTAAAGTATAAATGCACTCATTTTGATGGCTGAAAAGTAATTGGTTGATGCTGCAGTATCATGTTACGTGATGTCACTCATTTACACAGAATATAGCAAAATTCCTCAAAGTCCCAACAAACAGCATCTCCCAGCTTTTATTGTCATATTTCAGTTATTAACTTGGTGAGTCCACTGTTGGAGGTGATGGTATTCAAGTAAAATCATCCATTAATGTTTAATACACACATACAACACTAAAATATTTGACATAATCGGTAACGCTTCTACGTGAGCTAAAGATAGAGTGGAACTCTTGTAAAGGGATCATGGATAATAAGTGTCTCCGCCTGACATCATGTGTCTGCAGCAGTGTGTTTGGATCGGAGAGGCTGCCATGCTGTCTAACAATGTCAGGGGAAGAGTCCAGAAGGCCTTGTGAAGTTGTTTGCATTATTAGATTTGTCCTCACTGATGCGAATCCTCCACTCTGCTTCATCCTTCCTCCCTGTCCTCCTCTTCACAACGAGCCGCACATTCCCACATCAGCTCAGCCCAACAGCAGTCTGCCTCACCTCGTGTCCACTGCTGCTTCTAACCACAGTCACAACTAACCAGATGCCTTTCCCTCAATCAGCGTGTGTGTGTGTGTGTGCGTGTGTGTGTGTGTGTGTGTGTGTGTGTGTGTGTGTGTGCGTGTGTGTGTGTGTATGTGTGTGTGTGCATGTGTGTGCAGGACTTAAAGCTCCTCTATAGTCTCATTGGAATACTCTCATTGGAAACACACACCCCTTAGTGTTCGGATTGAACACGTTGGGTCACCTGGTAAACTGGCAAACTGAAAACAGTATCGATGCCAAATGGTTCATCAAAATATGTTCCCAGTACTTTTTCACTGTCGTTTTTTAGACGTCAAAAAATAAGTTGATTTTAAACTGGTTGTTTAATACAGAGCCATCATTTAGCCATGAGGTCCTTGGAAATAAGGGTTGGTCGAAGAAATAAGGGCTCAGAGATTTTTTTTCTGAAGGGCTGAAGTTCTACCCAGAACCCTTTGCTTCTGAACTGAGAACCTTTTGATCCCTAAAAAACCTGGACGAAAGAGTTCAAGGATTAAAAAGATGGTTGTCAAAATCAAACGCCCAAAATCCAGCCCTACCTCATGATTTATTTGGAACCATGATCGTTGTAGGTGGCACTGCACCTCAGATTCAGCACTGTACACAAACGTTTCCTTCTTTGAACCTCTTTAATGGGTTTTTGTTAACACTCTTAATAAGTGAAAATGTTCAGGATAAGACCTACGGAGAGGGATGTCTTGATGGAACTTTTCCCAGATGGTTCTCAGCATTGTTCTTCTTGTTGGGTTCTAGGCAGACCCCTCTGAAAGGGTTTCAGGTTGAACCTTTAGAAAAGGTTCTGCCAGCGACCAAAAAGGGGTTCTCCTATGAGAGACAAGTAGAAGAACCCATTGTAGTTGGCACTAGTATTATTAAGAGTATGTTTTGAGGAAGATGGCAGTTCATTTTGGCATAAATCTTTTGAAATATTTTTATTATGTTGACAAAAATGTTTATTTGTTTGATTCCTTATAGACTTTTTAATGTTTCATTCATGCTAGAAGCTTCAGCGGTGTTTATGCCGTCTTTAGTGTGAACATACAGGCATTGTGCTCATGTTTTGTGAGGTTAGCAAAAAGGGGATTGTGAATTGTTGATGACGGACAGTCCAGTAGTTGCTCCTCAACTTGAATAATGTAGAAGATATTAATACAAAACTATCCATTTAGTCAACTGATTCACACATTAATCCTGCATTTGTTCCACTGATAGTCTATAAAGACCGAAAACAGCCAATTGAAAGTAAGGTGAGTGTGACTCCACATACAGTACATCACCCTTTATAACAGCACCTTAACTTTTAGCATAGCTTTATGTAAATGTCTGCTTTTAAAAAAAGCTGCTTTGTTGCTGCTTTTTCTTACCTTTTCTTTGTGGCTTTATAGATGCATTTGGTTAATAAATCTTTCACATTTTGGCATCATTTTTGTTCTCAACGTGAGAGAACCAGTTTGTAGACCTTGTGCAGCATGCACCAGGCAAGGGAAGCATTATCTTGTTTGTCTTGTTTACCCTGTGGAGTTCCTGGCCTCTCGTAGTGCTGAACCCCAGGAGAGTATGTCGGTATTGTACTCCCTGATCTACTTTGTTATGTATAACTCAGGAACTGTGAACTGACTCTGGATCATCCCTCTGGTCACTTGCAGACGTTTGCGGCCAGCCCGTTCTCTGAGCCCATCATGGTGAAGCTCCACAGTGGGATGACCCGACAGACCGAGGACCCGGAGATGCTGTGGGTGATGGGCCCGGTGCTGGCGGTCATTCTCATCATCATCATAGTCATTGCCATTCTGCTCTTCAAGAGGTGAGTCTGACAGTAAAAACTAATCCCTGCTGTCACAGAGAGAGACTGTCTGTTAAAAGCTGTGTTTAAACAGAGAGTCGATGGAGTCCATTTGTTCCACAGTAGGCTCCGCCTCTCAACCAAACACTCGCTACACACACACACACACACACACACACACACACACACACTAAGCATTGCCCGTTAAGCCATGGCCATCTGCATCAGTGTGGATGGAAAAATAGATTAAGAATACTACTTGGGCCGACGTTTGTGTCCTAACTGGCCAGTTAACAGTCGTGAGGACTCAGTGGTCAGTGATGGCTTAAAGCAGTCAATAAGATGCGTTGTGTGAACGACCACAAGAGCTCCTTGATAATACAGTCATCATACAGAACATTCAATAGATGTGAGATTAGCTGTGGGCGAACGGAGGGACAGATACACACTCACGCACGACCCAATACATCGTATCCTCCTCAATAGAGATTTCTATGAAGCAGAAACCATGAACACAATACCCAGTGGTGGAGAGCAGCGGTTAAATCACAGCCCCAGTTTGTACATCTGAAGTAAGGAAGGATATTTCATTCATTTTTGTACATTTCCTAAATATAATTACACTGTACGTATGTTGGAATACAATCAGATGACTGCATTACAATCTGTCCAGGTTGCAAAAAAAAAGCTCTGTTAATATTCACCCAAAAATACACTGCACTTGCACATCCAGTATTTAAGTACTGCAGTTTATACATTCTCCATCAGTGATGTTTTTTGGACAATAATCAATTTTCTGTAAATGAAAATGAGAGCAGGTAATAAACCGACTCTGAAACCAGAGCCGCCGTGATCAGTATTTAAAACGCCAGCAATCGCGATGACGTCTGTCACTACCGGTCTCAGTACACCGTGAAGGCCCGTTCATTGTGTTCCTTCTTCAGCGTCCACAGAGACGCTGGCAGCCTCTCCTTCAGCACAGCAGATGACGGGAACACTTTACAGGAGTCAGGCACCGGGAAACGGTCCGACTGGCTGTTTTGTAGAGAGAGACAGACATTTGTCTTCACCAAGCGAGCCTGAAGGCATCGGCCCTCCGCGGCATCTGGGGGAAGGCGCTGCGAGTCGCCCAGCGGCACCTATCTGCAGGCTAACAGTTGGCGCGTACGTTCTGTACTCTGATCAAACATCTGGCTGACGGGGCTTCCTTATGGCCGCTGCTCTGCTCAATGGAAACTTGTGTTTTGTCTTTTCACTCAGTCTTCACTCTTTTTGCTCGTTCACATCACACGTTCAGGGAGGCCTCTCCAAAGCCGGCCAGCATGTTCATAAGTATAGAATGGTATCGCAGATTGAGATTTCCATTTATCTTTTTTTATTATGAAAATAAGTTGCCTTTCAGTTGGGTAATTTATCACAAATAATCTCAAAATAAATTTGACTTTTCCATTTTAATTAGAGTCTAAGATAGGGCTGAAAATATTTTTTCACTATCAAACTCTGTTGAAGGAAAACACAAACTTAAAATGCACTGAGTAAAATTGGTTTGTAGTTTTGAATTTAGTAATATTTCAAAATATATTAAGCTTTGTGATCAGGCATTTACCGGTACTTTTTTTGCTCCTAAAAAAGGAGATTGTTCTCAACCTGTAAAGATATATTTACCTGAAGTCTTTTATTCATTATTCATTACTAAAGCACCAACATCACGTGACTTCTCACAGGAACCAGCAGCTGAGAGACCTGTTGGTCTCCAGCAGTGGTCATGTAATAACACTGATAATGTATGGGATTATTTCTATTTTACAAGCAGCTTTAAGTTGGAACAGGATACATGTGCAGTGCACAATGTGCTGTCAAAATGGAGCCCTCTCTTTATGTTAATTCATCCCTTTAACCTAAATTCATGCAACGTTTAAGTAAGATTGAGGAGACTATAATTCATGGCAGGATAAGAAGGAAGCACAGACGCAATATTTCTCACTAGCTGCATAATTCTAAAAGGCAATAAAAGAAGATTTGTGTTAGATGGAAGGAGAGCTGCTGGATGTGGATCAGATACAAAGGCTGTGTGGAAGAGAAGGAGGAGGAGGATGAGGAGGAGGAATGAGTAAGGTGCTGTGATGCACTTCCTGTGACACTGTGTTGCCCCTCCCACTGCTGACTAAATTAACCATTTCACTTTGTTTCCTTGTTCACTCTCTGCTTCCTTGTTCACTCTCTGCTTCCTTGTTCCCTCTGCCTGCTTCATGTGGATGCAGCAACCAAGAAAGGTGAGGGAATCTGTTCACTCACGCACACACACACACACACACACACACACACACACACACACACACACACACACACACAGAGCCTTACGGTGGTTTCTGACAGTGATGTGTGAAGAGACAGGTTCTGGTTGTTTCTGCTGCACTTTTCAGCATCACACCAATGTGCCAGCTTCTCTGAAGCTTATCTTCTTGAGACATGTTACCTTCAACTGACAGCTTTCCCAAGCGTGTGTGTCAAAGTGTGAGAGTGTTTCACGTGTTTTTCTCCGAGTGTGTCTCCAGCTGCTCAGCTCTGATCGTCCCTCAGCACTTGGTTCCCACACACACCTGCAGCTGCAAAACAAACGGCAAACCTGCTCCCTCTCTCACGTTCCACTCCTCTGCTTGTGTTTCCTGCCTGACCTCACTGTCTTCACCACTAGTACACAATCGGTCCCATGCTCTTGAAATATTGCTGCATTATCATATATAATGAGTTGTGACGTCTGCAGCCCTTTGGAGGAGCTTGTGCAGACCTTCCTGACTCCATCTCCGTACGTTACACACAGCTATGTGATGAAGATCCATCTGGCCAGCTCACTTCTCAGAAGACAAAATAATGAGCACATTTCTCAAAATGTCAAAATGAGTTCCTTGAGGTGACCAACGCGTTACTCACAATTCTCAAAATAAATTCCCGACCTGATCCATTATTTGCTGCTGGCCGGCCCCAAGTGCACATTTAGACATCTTTCCAGAATGGTACCTTTCCTGTTTAACTCGGACACAGTCGCTTATTATAGTTCATATTCAATTCAGTTTATTTTGCAGAGCAACCAACTCTCACGGTTTTACCGTGTGACACACGCTTTTGCATGTTTTCACACGCTCTCACGCCACACAACCAATTTCTCACGGCAAAAGGAATAACTTTTTTTTTTTTTTTTTTACAATCAACGCGGCAAAAAAAAAATTCTGATTTTGGGCCGAGGCGCGTTCGTTCCTTTTCAAACTCCCCGACGATAGATGGCGCTAAGGAGCGCATCTGTAAACCTATTCGCTGCATAGACATCCTGTTTACCACAAAGAGTCCCGAAGTCAGCAACAGAAGACACAGCACGCGGGAGAAACTCAGGAGGAGCAGAGAGACTAAGGTATCAGGGCTCTTAAGTATCAGGTATTAAGCGTAACTGTCACTCCTGTCGGTCTTAAGTCACACCCTCCCGCTACAAAGCTGTCTGGCGGCGCGTATTTCTCGTCGTCGTCGTCCCTGAACATTACACACTCACTGGGGTCATGACCTCCAGTGTCCATCCAGGATAGAAAGTCATGGTCCCTCTAGGATTTATGTAAAACATGGACAGAGTGCACGCTAATGGTTCATGTGAATTATTTTTATCAATAGTACAAACAAAATGTATTTTCATCCGGACCTCCATCCATGTATTATATAATAATGCAATATGTTGTGGATAAGATAAAAGTGTATTCTTTGTGTTTTCTTCCCATTATTTTCCTTTTTATGTCAAAGAAAATGTCATTCTAAAATAGTTCCTAAGTTGAGATAAAGCGTGGACTTGTCCTAACTTTGTTACCTTCTCTCGCCACTTCTTCTCCCCCCCCCGCCCACCCCCCACCCACACACACACACACACAGGAAACGAACATCCCCAGCCAAGGATGAGCACATGGCGGGGGTCAAGGACTCACTCCTGGCCCACTCTTCAGACCCTGTGGAGATGAGGAGACTCAACTATCAGACACAAGGCACGGGCACACAGACACACACAAATACACACACACTTGCACACACACACACACACACACAAACACAGTTATGCCTGCCCATCGACAGTGATTGAGGTCCAAATGATCTGCTGTTCCCTGCAAGTGTGCACAGTTTGTGTCCGTAACAACACTTACAGATATCTGCTTAGGTTTGGGTCTACGGCCCTATCTACACAGTCAAAAGTACAAGCCTAAAAAACGCTGGGTGAAAATTAACCACAAGTCCCAAGATGCATTTCAACAAAGATGTTGAAAGTGTTAACAGGTGACGGTCGGATAAGGAGAAGGGATTAGCAGGTTAAGGTAGGAAGCAGGGGTTAACAGGTGAAGGGTTCTTTGAAAACACCTAAAGCTCAGAGTTCATAAAAGAGGTCCACGGAAGCTTCAATATTTGTTTGGAAAAATGAGTTAAAATCCCACCTGAGCACTGCATGTGACGAACAGCAGCCTCTCGTGTTTCCTTCATACATTCATCCATTCATTTACCATCAGATGACTCCCATTATAATTATTTTTAGCATTCCAAACACTGCAACCTGTTTCTTGTTTCTGTTCTGTCTATAAACTGTTTTTCTCTCATTTTACTTCCACTTTGCGTCCTCAAACACTCTTCTGTCAGACTTTTTGCACTCATCGTTACTTTTTCATCTCCACCCATCACTACTTGTCTTATCTCTTCCTCCCACCTGCCCTTCAGTGGGAGGTTTTAAAGTCACTTTGTCATTGTGCCTCATCCATGTTGTTGTTTTTTTCCCTCAAATCAGATGTTTGCCATTTATCTGTGGTAGCAGTGGGTGGGAATTTGGCAGATGTTGTTTACACCAACAGACATTCATCAAGTCATTTGGCTGCCAACCTTTGTTCTCCCTTCAGTGAACGCTCACTGGGTGGTCCAGAAGCCTCCAAAACTTCCACTTTACTCAGACACAAGAGCGACTGAAGATGGTTTTCATTTCTGTTTTGAATTTAAAAGTGTACAAGCTCCATCGAATAAATAGACAAATTAATAGTTGTGAAAATGTTTACCTAAAAGTAAGGATTTTATATTCAGATGAATAATGTTTGATTCTGAGTGAATGACTAGAAACAGAATGAGGTGTATGCCGTTACCTTAGCCCTGCTGCTGAGTAAAGACTCCTGTGGAAGTCGAGAGTCTTTGTCATTTGGAAGTATGCGATAATAATGGAGTATTTTTATAATGTGCTATGACTATGAGTTCTTTACACTACTGCTCTTACAGAATTATCAGGACTAACGGCATGGTCGGCTTTCCTTTGTTAATCATGAGATGTATCAAATATGTCACGTCAAAGGTATAAATTACGTGGTAAAGTGATCATTGCCATGAACCAGGATTCTTATATAGCACACTCTTATTTTTAAGTTAGATAGGGAAAGACAAGGCAAGGTATTGAAATCAGGCTGCCCCACTGGGGATAATATTGTTATAGGATGTGTTTATGCAACAGGGTTTGCACAATTATTCCTTCCAAGGCTACTGGCTTCATTTCTTCTTTTTGAACTGTGTGTTTGAGCCCAGCGTTGACAAGCCGATCCTCAGGGATATGTCTCAACCTCGTCCGGCCTTCTCTAGGAGGGATGATATGTTCCCCTGACATATTATTGTCTTATTAGCATTACTATTACTGACATTGCTTCAATTCTCATTTCATGAATAATCCATACTTTATTAAATTATTTCTTAAGAATTGGAATAATTTTAAATGAATATATAAAACCCAGAGGAAAGCTTGAGGAACAGCTAAGTGCTATCTAAGAGGGGCGAGCATGCACTCCCAAAGAGGACGACATTCTAAACATTGAGGAGCAGAAGTCAGAGTGAGGCAGACAGACAACGGAGCTGGAAGTTAACAATGTTTTGGTCCCCAATTTCATTACAGTCAGAGAAAATCATTGGGTTGAAATGTTCCGGGCCTCTTAATGCCGTCAGTTGGCCAACAATATAAAGAAAGAAAGAAAGGCAAACCAGATCGTGGTGTAAGAGTGTAATAATTATTGGATGTCTGGTGTAGCCTCCGGAAGAATTTCGGTTGACACCTTCTCTTGTTCTCTACATTTATTTACAAATCGATCACAAGTAAAGTAATAAGCGCCGCAAGTGGGGCCTTTCATACACAGGTTATCATCACAGGTTCGTCTCATCGTCCTAACATCTGATTGTCTCTATCCTATAAGGCGAAGGAGAATCCCGTATTCTCATCTTTTCTCCCAGACTGGAACGTGCAACGGCCAGTTTGCTTCCCTAATGTCAATATACTGATTAACAGGTGTGGGTGTTGAAGAGTGCAGGCGTGTGACTAGCTTCCCTTCAGAAGCAGACATTTCATAACTACAGCTGCATAGCTGTGTTTACTGACCTCGCTCACCTGAACTTCAATAGACATGAAGAATATGAAGAATATCTACAGATTTTAAGGATTTATATTATCAGTGGTTCTTACTGGTCTCCCACGGATTAGAGTTAATTCTTGCAGATTGGAGGATCTCTTACCGGCTGTTATTTATTTGGACCGGACCAGATTGACCATGGGGACCATCTGAACGTGATTCTGTTGCCAAATTATTTAGCTGATTTCAACAATGCCGATGCAGTGTTATGTTTGAGAAAGAGACTTGAACCTGAATGAGAAACACCATAAGAACATAGAAAGATGTTTTATTCCTCTGCAGGGTTTTATTCCTCTGCAGGGTTCTTTCCATAATAACTTCCATTAACAGTCGCTACCTGTTGGAGGCCAAAACAAGCCCTTTAGTTGACAAGCATTCGTGGTGAGGAGTTGCCCCGAGCAATCACATTGCTGATGCAATCTCCTTCCATCCTGGACCAGTCTCATCCCGAACCAGTCTCACTGGTCCACAACAACATGAGAGAATAGGGTTAAAAAGTAATACAGCTTATTGGAGTATTTTAGGAAGGTATTCTGATGTCTTTTCAGCAACTTCAGTAACAGTTTGAAATAACTATTGAGCAATTTTTGAGTTCAAGTGTGGGTTTACTGAACATGCTGATGCCCGTAAGCCTGACAGACAGACCCATTAACATGCCCCCCGAGAGTCTCGCGCTGAAATGCCAAAAATCTGAAGTCACTTTATCATTGCATGGATGCAACGCATGTTAAGGCATACTTTACAGATACATACAGCTCCTGCACAGTGCAGAGGACACACAGCTCCTGGATCAGTGCTCCCTGTGTTCTTTTCTTTTCTCTGTCTTCTCCTCACTGACCCTGTTCTGTTTGTTTTGCCTGGTCTTTTCCCTGCAGGTTCCAGTGCCCTCAGTTGCCCGAACACTCCAAGTTAGTTTTCATCCCTCTTGTTTTTTTTACTAATGCTTTCTCCCATTCTTGCCTCCATCCCTTTATTTTTTATTTTTCATACACAACATCCATTTGAACTAGAGCCCTTATATTTGACCCCATACCGTTCTCTCACAGTCTGTCTGTCAGACATTGACACCAAAAGGTTGTGATACAAACTGAGATTTCTAAGTGAAATACAATAGAAACACATAAAAGATATAGGAGCAGGTATCAATGTAAGATGCATTAGGTACTCTCTTACACTCCAAGCACCCTTTCTACTTCCTACTTATACGGCATTATGGGATTTCTTCAACCAATCAGCATGCTCGGTGGTGATCAAGTCACCAGTGTGGTTATGGTATGCTGTTGAAGAGCTACACAGTCATGCATCATCCCTCTGCCCCCAAATCACTGTGTGCGTGTGTGTGTGTGTGTGTGTGTGTGTGTGTGTGTGTGTGTGTGTGTGTGTGTGTGTGCGTGTGTGCGTGCGTGCGTGCATGTGTGCGTGTGTGCGTGTGTGTGTGTAATGGACTTTACTTACCACTTCACCTCTCCTGCAGGGATGAGGGAACATCCTCCCATCGCTATCTGTGACCTGGCAGACTACATCGAGAGGCTGAAGGCCAATGATGGTCTGCGCTTCTCTCAGGAGTACGAGGTAACTTCCTGCTCTTATCCAGTACATGGCTTTCAGGTAAAGCAACACGCCCTTTTCAGCTAATTTTATAAGTGCTTTTACACTAGCATGTCATCATTTACCCATTTGGACGCATGGGCTAGCATGCAAGAGGCCACCTGCCCATCAGGACCACAGACTTTAAAGAAGTGAACGTAGTCACAGAGACATCCATTGGTTTGTGGACTGACGTTATGAAGCCTCAAGTTTGTGGAGTTCTTCGATTTCGTCGCCGCCATCTTCAAATATAACCATTGCCATTTTGTTGTTTTTTGTAACCAATGAGTGTAAGATACCATATTTGGAATGTGGAGGAGTGACAGAAACGCTGTATATGGTAGCGGAAATGATCTGTCAATCACCTTGTAGCCCCGCCCTAAAGTGTCCCCTGCTTTATGGTTTGACTCTAAATTAGCATAATTACGAAATGATCATGCTGTATTGAAGAAGACTTGGAACTAGAGATTAAGACATAAACTCAAGTTTACAATATTTACTGAGGGAATACATCAAGAGAGAAGTAGAGTCATTTATATAGACTTCTATACAACCAGAGGAATCGCCCCCTGGTGGTCAGGAGAGAGAATGCAGCTTTAACACATGAAGCATTTATGTTCATAAAGTCAGGTCAGTTTTTTTTGAGTGCATAAATCCTGAATTTGTCTAGTTTGATTAAAGTTACGCAATAGAGACTATAGAGTATATTTTTACATGTGCCTCAGAAGATTCTTTTATCTGATCAAAGTTAAAAGATGCAGATATGTGTCCACCATGCACTCACTGAACCATACTCTGCCTGTACGAAGAAAGAATATATAGTACATCCATTAGGGATCAGATTAGACTCTTTAGCAAAAACCTTCAGGTGGATCCAATGTACGTCGACATTAATTACTTTTCCGAAGAGTAAATTGAACAGGAGTGAAAAATAAAAGGCTAAAATAAATTATGTCAAAATGTGTTGCATTAAAAAAACAAGAAATGGTCAATTTACAGAAATGTAAATTATATATTTTAAACCAGCTGCGTATTTAGTTTGAGTAAAATTTGGGCTTCATTTGGTTGTTATGTTTGCTTGAACTTGAAGACAAATTAAACGGCTATCTAATAAAAATACTCTTTTGAGATGCATTATGGAAAATATAATATAAGATAATCCTTTATTAGTCCCTCAGTGGGGAAATTACAAGGATTACAGCAGCATTGCTCACAAGTTAATAAAGATATAAAAAAAATCAAGTAATATAAATAAACAGTAGAACGGTAATAAAACAAAAATTAAAAATTAACAGTAAGAAAAATATTAAATATACAGATCCAATAAAAATGTGTATAAAAGTACTTAAACATACTTAAACGTAATGAATACTGCACTAGGGGATATATTAAAGTGTTCAGAGGGCTCAAAGGGATTTGTGCTTACAAGTGTTCAGAGTGTTCAGAGTGGCTCGTGGCCTACTGGGGGCTCAGCTTGTTGTGCAGCCTGACAGCAGCCGGGAGAAAGGACTTGCAGTATTTCTCCCTCAGACACCGGGGATTAATCAGCCGGTGGCTGGAGGAGCTGTGTATCGCGGCCCTGCATGGGGTGAGAGGCGTGATTCATCAGGGATGAATGCTATGCCATGCAGACAAAATGTCATTCTCTTTTGCAAGTCTACAACTTTGGGGAAATGACATTACTTAGTTGTTATATAATGCAGTAAGCAAATATAACACCCTTTTTTACTTTGTATTAAAAGCCAATATTTACTTGCTCTTGATTTATTAAAGCGGATCATAGTGAAGTTGTTATAGTAAATAATATGCCTCTAAAATGGAAAAGTCTGCTGAAAGCCAGAAATCTGAACATCTATGCGAGAAGATGACCAGTTTTATCTGAGCGTTTTGAGACTGTGGTCCGTGAGGAGAAGTAAAAAACAATACAGCATACAATCCAATGTTATTCTATTGACCTGCAGGTTTCTTTTCCGTGTAACTTATTGAAGTTGGAAATTGCTTTTTGTTTGAGTCAGGCCAGCGATGAATATATATTTTCTTATGGCCATGTAGAAAATCTATTTTCTCACTAAAATACAGAATACAGTACATTTTCTGATGTGTTTCTACTTGTGTAAAGAGCTGGCTGACCATTGCACAGTTAAAGTTTCGCATTGTTAAAAAAAAAAAGACGAAGAAGAAGAAAAAAAAGGATGATGCTAATGTGCATAAATCTCTTTTCCAAGAATAATATCCCACTGCTTTTACCTACTGTAAAAGCCAGTGAGGGATTATGGCTTGTTGATGTCCTACAAAGGGAGGTAATTTGCATTTAAAGTGGTGAATTTCCAAGCGGATAAACCAGGACAGATGTGTGCACTGTTTGTGCACCCTAGAAGGAAGGGGGCATATAAATTATGAAACAGCAGCTGAATCAACTTTTGTACCTTTCCAACTTTTTTTCTGACTCGATATGGTGACAGCTTAGAATATTGTGGCGAGCCGAGCAAAATGTTTCTAAATGGGAATATTCAAATGCAACAGATTAAATGTAGGTGATTTTGAGGATAAATCCCCAATGACATAAGCATGCATGTTTGTATTTATTAGCCAAATAAGGAAAATGAGTATTGGATCATTAATAAAAAAAGTTATTTGAAAATACAAAATTGAATACAATTTATGGCCCATGACGGTCCCATTAAAATAATCAGCGACATGGCTCAACCCTGTCTCTCTCACTCTCTCTCTCTCTCTCTCTCTCTCACACACACACACACACACACACACACACACACGCACACACACACATTCCTGTTTCCATCAATCACTTGAGAGGACTTACCCTTGACTTACATTAATTTCTTCTGGATTTATTTGAACCATAACCACTACTTGCCTAATCCTTACCCAAACCTTGAATCAAGTGTTCCCTCTCAAATGTAATAAGTTATGTCACGGGATTTTTGTCTATTTTGTCTCCAAAAGGAAGCGGAGTCCCCAGATTGTGGCTGTGTATACAGATGTATGTCCCCACAACATGAGTAACACACACACACACACACACACACACATATTGTATGTGCTCTTGCGTCCTGTAGCATTGGAGCTACAAGCCATTAGTCCGTAGTAAAAGCAGCAGGGCTTGAAATGAAAAGCTGATAGTGGCTGTGTTTAAAATGAGAGCTGCCAGAGAATCTCACAGCTTGTTACATCTGATGAATGAGCCAGTCTGTTTGGGGACTAGACCACGTCATATACTGCACATGGACTCTGAAACCTTTCTTCTCTTCATCACATAATTATGATTACATCTATTTCTGGCCGTATCAAATGAGGAAAAGCTAGTTTGCGCTAGTAAAACTGTGTTTTGGCCGTTTACTGAGCCTCAGGCTTCTTGTTAGAGCTCTTTTGAAGTATCTGTTTTGTATCTGCATTTGCAAGACTGCTGTGAGTTGTCTGGAGCTCTGGTGTGTGTCTTGTTGTTTAACAGTGCTAAATTTAAAATTCAAAGCATATTTATGATTGAAGTATTGCCTCCAAAAGGCTTTCAACATGGCAACAGATGAGCCGGCGGTGAGGGGGTGGAGGGATGGGGTAGGAGCTAAGTTTCTGGGGGTCTGAATACCGTTATTAGCGGCAGTGGTAGGCCGTCAGGGCCTGCTAAGCCTTCTCTGCTAGCTTGAACACAAAGTTATAGCTAATTTATAATGTAATTGTTTCTTATTTTGTCATTGCACGGCTCCTGTCTTCATCTGTTGCTCTGCTTCCAGCCTGCAGCACTGCAGCTGGTTTTTAGGAGAGCGTTCATCCAATCAGATGTTTTCTCTATTGGAGCAAAGCAGTTTAAGCCTTTTCAGATTGAAGTGCACGGGGAGTAGATGTTGTGGTTTATCGTCATGGACTTCAACAAATGTATTCTTTGACGTGCAGGGCCTGCATGATCGCGCAGATGTATGGGTCTTTCGACGAGACGGGTGCCTTTTCCACTTTGTAATTTTCAATTTTTTTCCAAGGAAAAACTGTTTTTTTAGACACTGACATTATGAAAAACATAGTAGACCTCCAAAAAACATATTTCCCACCTTAGGTATTAAATTCCTAAAATTATAACTATTTCATTATACCCTGACAGTTAAAATGTTACCGGGTGGTAAATTTCAACTTAAAATGGCTGCACCTCATCAGGTGGTCAACTAGCTGAGCTAGCAACTACACTGATCAGACTAAAACAGAATTTTCTTTACATTCCTAGTGGATGTAAAAAAAAATGAAAAGAGTTTCCCTATCTCTTATGCGTTATGAGGCTGTAAGGCTAAGCTTGACGGACTCTGTCTAACACATTAAAACAGCAAATAAACAATGTCAAAAAATGTGGGAACTTGCCTGCTCTTGAGCTTGACTCCTGCAAGGGTTTGAATGATGTCACTTCCTCTCTGTGATATCATTTAAAGCAACAGTGCATTCTTAATAGGCAGAAACTGTAAGTGTTAAGGGGTTGTAAGACAAAATGGGGGACATGCACAAATAATTACTTTTTTTTGCAAAAAATAATGATTTATTTTTAATAAATATATTGTATAGTGTGAGGGGCATAACTTCAATCCTTAGTACAATAAAGGTTTTGTTTGGAAATGACTTTTTTAAGTTAATAACTTAAATGCAAATTCCATGTTGGTCATTGCGGACATGGCAAAACCAGCCATATCCTCACTAATACTGTCTAAAAAGTGTTTATTTTACTTTTGCGATGCCATTAAAACATCAATCACGTAATTAACAACACTGCCATTAACAACCTTGAAATTTTGGAAAACATTTTGACTATTTTTTTTTGACTATTACATTTTTTCAAGCTTATGAAATGCTGTGGACTCAAATGGCACCCGTTTCATACAATGACGCATACATGATTGTTTAGTGACCCAGCATGACCATTACCGTGCGCTGTGATTGGTCAGTGGGGCACAAAGCTACTAGAAACCTCGAACCAAAAAGCTATCTTGCTGGTGGATTAACTGATGACTTGCTTGTGTACTAATGACATCTTTCACACAGAGGATTAAGGGAATGTGGTGAGTGAAACGCTGGCTGTGGAACTTTTTTTTTTTTTTACATCTGGAGTCTTATTTAATCATATACAACCTGTTGCTGCTACTGGTCTCACTGGGACCTCTGCCCTCCATGGTGTGTGTGTGTGTGTGTGCAGATACATAGTTTTGTCATTACTAAATGTGATTGTTTTTTTGGTGGTTATTTGGACAACATGCATTGTTGTTGACCCAATGGGTTTGGACCGGTCAAGTCAGTCAGTCAGGATGCACAACATCGGGAGCACCCAGTAGAGATTACCCCCGCACCGCGGGGGGGCCTTGCAGGGATGGAGGGGCCTTGTGTGACAAAAAAAAAAAAGTTCATGTTTTCAGTTCAGTTTTTCTTCCTCAGTGAAAAAAGTCCAGTCTGTGTTGTCTTGAACAAATGCACTGACGTCTGGTTGAAGGAGGTAGATGTGAAGGACAGCTGACAGGTATCAGCGGCAGCTTTGCGCATGCGCGACTAATGTTCAATCCGGGTCCGCTGAGCCTGCAGCGCGAGCTGCCGGTGAGCGCTTGTGAAGCTTTAAGAGGCGACTCGCTCGCGCGGTGCTCGTTATGGACAGGAACTACAGAACAATATGTGTTTTTGCGTCTAGATCAAGTCGGCAAATAGTCCAGTAATGCTACGGAAGCGCGAGAGCGGACCTAAATTAATCGCCTCCAAAGTAAAAGCCAAAAAAATAAAAAATAAATAAAAAAATGCAGTTAACGCATACCTATATGGTCGGTACATTCATATTTGTGTATCTGAGATCCAGGAAACTTTAAAATTTTGAAATGTACCAGTGTACATAATGATGCAAACATGTGCAGTGACAGAAAGGATCGGATACAAACCCAATCTGATCAAAGGCTATAATGACTCCACTGCGTATTAAAGGAATTGATTGATTGATTTTCCTTAACTCAGTGAACGAGGCAGCAGGTGACAAGAGACTCTGGCAGACACCAGTCCACACGCTTCAGGCCTCGCTTCCTCCCTCCGTGTTCACCTGCTTTGTTTGTTGTCGGTGGAGCTGCAGCTCCGCAAGTGTGATCGCGCTGACACACTCGGTAAGCGATCTACACATCGGTGGAGCACATTAGCGGTAATGTGAGTGGCTTGTCAGCGCAGCGCGCTGGAAGCCTTACCTAACAGGCTGTTAAATAAGATGTGCATTCAACCTCTTTCTCCATTGTCATTATTATCAGTTGTAGACTGGAGGGAGGAGCGTGCAGCCGTCCAGCCAGTCAGGAGGAAAAGCAGCAGGATATTAGAGTCCTTGTCATGGTTTCACGTGTGTGCATGTGTGTGCGCGCGCACGCACGTGCGTGCGTGTGCATGCGGGTGTGTGTTTGTTTTCCAGATGATGCAAGATAAGTAGAAGCGTGAAAGGTTAATCTTGAATAACAATCTTCAGCCTGTCATAATTCAGCTAAACCTGCGGCAGCATTCACAGCCTGCAATCGATAGAGACCAATCATCGGGCTGCACAGCGAAAAGCTGTCTGCACTCTACCATCACTGCAACACAGCCGTGGGTTTCCATCTCAAATGAGACGTAATTTAAGAGTACAAATATATAAGTTGAAAATATTATTTAGAGAAGCATCTTTCATCAGCTGTTTTTTTTTTATTATTACAAGACAAAAAAACTGAACACTAATGGGTGCACGAGGAAGACGAGAACAGTAAATACAGGGCAATTAACCAAATAAGAGAACAAGGTGGTGTTAGTTGAGTTTATTGATTTGATGTTCAACAGAGTTGTTGTTTGATTTAGGAAATATTAGCTTTCTTTCTTTAAGCTTTAAGCACTGTCCACAGGTGGCACGTCCAGTTCTGCCGAGAAAAGCTGATGAGAAAGTGTCTTAAAACTTGCGTTATCTCTGCTGACCAGCAGGGCGACTCCTCTGGTTGTATAGAAGTCTATATAAATGACTCTACTTCTCTCTTGATGTATTCCCTCAGTAAACATTGTAAACATAAGTGTCTCACTCTCTAGTTTCAGCATTACCGCAGTCTTGGAGCGGTACACACTGTGTCGATTCTTATTACTGGTACTTAGAGAAACAGCCTCTGTTCTAACCTCATGTTTCTTTGTGTGGAAACCCATAATCTCATTTCTGTTTGTTGTTGAAGAGTAGAAGGAAGAATTGAAGCAGGAAACAATAAGTGTAGAACTTTTATCAACTATATCACTCTCCAGAGGAACGCAATGACTGCCCTGTGCTCTCCATAAAACATTCAGCTCACCATGAGACAAGACGAAGCACCAACACTGTTTTTGCAAGAAACATGTCTGGTGTCCTTTGTGTCATGCTATTGTATTAACACAAAGTACAATGGAGGCCATTTTCAAGCATTAACAATCATAAAATCAGAAGTATTGCTCAAAGTGTAATTTTTTTTTGCCTGACTGGCTGTAAAAAAAAAGTCTGACGCCCACAGATACGGCCACAGACACGCCCACAGACACGCCCACATGCTCATAACGCTCTCTGCACTGTTTTATCCGTTGTCTGTGTTAGCTGTGTTGATAAATACAATCGAGCACAAGTCCTTATCTGTTCCTTTTGATTTAATGTGGTCCACCATCACTCACCTAATGTCTGCCACGGTCCTCCAGAAGCTCTCTGCATGACGTGGCCTTCATCACGAGATCTGTTTTTTGTTATTATCAGGCACTGAGCTGCGAGGCTGGAAGGGATTCAGGAGTGTCCAAACAGTCCAGTGTGTATCCAGGGGGCTTAAAGATCATCCAGGGCTTTTCATATTATAGAGCCGCAGGCCGGGGGAGGGATGACCAATTAGTTTCGCTGTCACATTTATTGGTTCGGACTTTATTCTTCGCTCCAAGCTCTGACAAGCTTTAAAAAGCAGCAAAAACGAGAGGCAGTATTGTAATGGTTACCTGCTATCTCTCTCTCTCTCTCTCTCTCTCTCTCTTTCTCTCTCTTTCTCTCTCTCTCTCTCTCTCTCTGTCTCTCTCTGTCTCTGTCTATCTATCTCTCTCTCCCCCCTCTCTCCCACCTGTGCTTATCTCTCTCTCCTTCTCTCTCCTCCTCTGTGTGTCCAGTCTGTAGATCCAGGACAGCAGTTCACCTGGGAGAACTCCAACCTGGAGATCAACAAGCCAAAGAACCGCTATGCAAATGTTATTGCCTACGACCACTCCAGGGTCATCCTCACGCCTGTGGATGGTGAGAGGCGACTTCACAGGCCTTTATTTTTAAACAGGCGTACTATATAAAAGACAACCCTAAGTGCATTTGAGTGAGAAACAGCTGTTTTCTGATTGGCTCCCCTCTAAATTTTCCCGCTGTCTTTGTCCGGCTTGTTCCTCACCACAGGAGTTCCGGGCAGCGACTACGTCAACGCCAACTACATCGATGGCTACAGAAAGCAGAACGCCTACATCGCCACCCAGGGGCCGCTGCCGGAGACGCTGAGCGACTTCTGGAGGATGGTGTGGGAGCAGAGGACCTGCACCATCGTGATGATGACCCGCCTGGAGGAGAAGTCCCGGGTGAGCCGCTCGCCTTGAGAAATGGTCAAAATGATGATGACAACGGCCTTATGTACAGGGAAGTCTGCATCTCCTGTCTAGAGCCAGTGTGCAGTGTGTCTGTAGATATGAAGGGCTCATTCTAACAACGCTTCTTAGTTCAAGGGCATTACGCACAAATGAAAACATAGTTCTGAATATTTTGTTCCATTTAGCTAACAAGATCCCCTGTAATGCTTCCAATACTGGCCTATTAAATAATAATACATCAGCAGCAGCATTTGGGGTGCAACGCATCATAAAACCCATGGATCGGATCAGCACAAATGAAAAGATCAAATATAACTTTTACAGATGCCTGATGACGTTTGTTTTGCTGCTGATACTGACGATTATTATCATTAATATTCGCAGATCATTTACTTTAAAAAAATATAATTTAGTTCCAGAAATCTTTTCAACCGTTGTAAAGTTTTTCTTCATAAAATCATACAAAGAAATAAAAACATATTTTTTATTAATTAGAAAAATCTTGTTATTAGTAGTTCTATTGATGTATTATTGGAGTTTATGTAAAGGTACTAATTCATCTGTAATATATATTCATGTTGTTGTAAAAACATCTCCATCAAAAAGCTGGATTCATTCACTCACCGTGACAACGTTAGAATTTAGTTTTGCTCAATACTCATTTTTACTGAACAGAGCCTGAACGCATCATAATGTAACTGAACATAACCTCCATATGTTTGCCGTTAGCGGTGCTGCTAACGTTACTAGCTCACCTGTTGATTAAATACTGATTGGTTTCCCAATGTCACATGATCAGATTGATGACTAGAAAAGCATAAATGCTTGTGTATTTGACTGAACATTGGCGAAAAACGACTTTATTTCACACTGTGATGAATGACTTGAATCTGTGTACTTCGTCTCCAGAGGGCTCCGTACGGCTCACGGATCGACAACCGCTCCATCCACCTTCTTTCAGTTAAACAAAGGTCACCTTATTAAAACCAAACTCAGGTCTGACCCTACTGGCATCTTCTTTAATTACGGCCGGTTGCCCTCCGGGGCAGGGGGCTGGCTGGTTGGGGCTCATGATGCCGGGCATGTTTCATCTCGCAGTATGGGGCTCTTTACCCAGAATGGGGGTGATAATGCTTGTTACTGGGAAGGACCCAATGCCAAAGGGACACAAAGGGGCTGTCCTTTCTTTCTTCTAGAACAGGTTATAGCGCAACTCAGAACCTGTTTGAAACCCATGGGTTTTCATTGAGAAACCATCTGGTGGGTTCTGTTAATAACCATTGTATATTCTAATGGGTTTTATCTAGAACCCAAAATGGTTTGGCCTGATGTGGTTCAGCAAAAAGTCTTGATTCTCAATCACAGTTTTTTGGGGGTGGTGGGCTGGATTTAACACCCGTGCTTTCAACAATCCTTGAAGAACTCATTCTTTCGGAAAGGGTTCTTTGGTTGAAAATGGTTCCTAATTGAACCCTTGCGTACTCACAGGAGTTTGATCGTGGGATCATTTTGTGTTTATTCGTCTCTTTCGCTCTAGAGGCGCCGCAGAGGATTGATTTCATCAGTCACGGCTGAAAAAAAACACTTTCGCTGCTTTGTGCATGTTGTAAAAGTCCCAGATATCCTAGGAAAGTAAACGCTGTGGTGTCTGGGTTCATAACTTCATCTGGAGGCACTGAATTTCAACAATTTTGCTGTGATTTAATTGCAATAAACGGATCATTTCTGCATTGTTAGGTCCATCCGCAAGACGACAAGCAAACATTTAAAATGCTTGTTTTCTGAATAGAGCTATGCTAATATTTTAGCATTGGGACATATAATTACTATTATTATTGTATTACTAATATTTTAGTACAGCAACAACATTTTGGTTATCCATTTCTGATTCAACGACTTTAGGTCGTTGGTGGAGAATCTAAAAAATGTAGCGTATCAGCCTATGAGGCAAGTTTTGCGTATTTGCGTGAGCGTCTACTCGCGTCTACTCGCGTCTACTCGCGTCTACTCACATCTACTCGCATCTTTGCATTGACTTTGTATGGAATTTGCATTGCACAAAATATCTGCTTTGCATTTGGTGTGAACACTTAAGTTTCACAAAGAATTCTTAGAAAATAAATTCTTTGAAAAAAGGAGACTTACAGAAGCACTTCAGAAAAAGCCTTTGGCAACCAATTTCTTTTAAGTACTACTGCATTGAAACACTATGTACAAAAGTACATCATTACCTTCAGCTACTTTTGCTGTCATGTCTTCCGGTGGTACAGAAGAGCACGGCTCTGCAACAGCGTAATGAGGGACGAGGCGTTCACAGCCAGCCACAAAGTGAGAGCCAGTCTCCATGAGTAATGATTTCAGCTCTTTTTCACATTGTTAATAACTCCACAACCAAGGGGCAGAACTGAGGGCCACGGCCGTGTGCCGTTATTATTTGTGACAGAGACCATCAGCCTACTGCCGGAGTCAATAACACCCGTCTGAGGTTCAACTGGAGGTCCAGGAAATATGAGGTGTTAACCTGTGGCCCATGTCTGCAGCCGATACCCAAACCCAAATTGTTCTGATGACATTTCTTTAAAAGAAAAGCGTGCAATACACTAGTTTTTACTTTATTATTGAATTTGGCGCATAATGCGATTAATTGCAGACAAATCATGCGATTTTTATGCTTTGCCCGGCTCTAATAATAAAGTACGTCGTTATGTCCCCTTCTAACGTTGTCGCAGCGTCACTTCATCATCATCACACAAAGGACAGGCGTTCCCACGGCTTCGAGAGGAAACGAGTCGAGAACATTTATCCGCAGGCCACCGCCGCCGCTCAAACAAATGACTGGTGCTGTTGCTGCTCTGCATACAGGCCGTCTCCCAGATCTCTCGTTATCTTTTTGCGTAAGCCGCCTTGTCTGTCTGCCCTCAGCCAACAGTGCAATAGCAGCAGCAGCAGCAGCAGGGTACACACTGGTTGTACCAGTTTGTTCTGTGACTCAGTCTTTTTAATCTGAACATTTGAACTCTGCATCGCTTCATGTTTCATTTGCATTAAAATGCTTCCAAAGTGTATGTGGAACTGCCTGTAGTGTATTGCTTTTACACGCCCTGCTCTCAATGTTAGAGGGAAAGGAGTCCAGAGAGCTCATTAGGAAACCAGTGGGTGCTATATTAGTGCTAATTCAACTCATTGTGTCTGTGCAGCTGTTTCAAAGAACAAGCTCTTAAACCCCAGTGTACACGACCGCAGCAAACGCTCTCCATCAGCTCAGCTGGACTACTTCTAGTGGAACTCCAAACTCTACACACTGACATGATGCTGTGTGTTGTGGAGAAATGGTAAAAGGTTCAGGAATGGACTTTAAACACTGCCTCTCTAGTATTACGACCACTCAAATGTTCACACACACATTGAACTGTCGATTCTTCCAAATTAGATAGAAACCGGCTCCACCTCTGAGCCATACCTGCACATGAAAGATCAATGGCTTATAAAAGTTACATAAAGCCTTTTCTAGCATCTCCAGGGAGTCATCGTCATCGGTTTGGGCTGTTCATATTTCCTGCGTTATGTTTAAAGACCTAGTGATTTTGTCCCAGTTACCACACTGTGCCAGTGTGCCAGTATGCACAAACACAACCAGCTACACTGAGCTCACCGTTCCATCTGGATATTTCCTTTCTGTCACGCTGCTGCTGAATGGACCACAGGAAGGTTGTGTTCAGGCTCAACGAGTCACACGCTGATGACGGATCAACGCTCCAACGGCATCAAATCAGATGTGTATCTCAAACCCAATCCCTTGAAGTTTAGTTTGTGATCAGATGGCTCTGAGTAACAACGTAGCTTCACTGGCGACATGGCTTTCTAGCGAGGAAGCGATCACACAACCGTGCTGTCAGCCTCTCAGCACTTCCACACTTCGAAATCCGATGTGAGCTTCTGTAGAAATCAGAATTACAACTCCATTTCAAACCAACTCCAAATGCGGTTTGGATCCATTTGCAAAAAAACTCATTTCACGTGTAGGGGCTTTCTGTCCAGACCTCTGCATACAGTCTATATGCGGAATACATAATACATATATAATACACATACATAATACATATATGTGTATATATATAATATACATACATAATACATATATGTGGAAGTCTGAACAAGGCGGAACTTTAACTTGACTTTGTTTTTTCATGTGACTAAATGAAATAAATGATTAAAGAGTAGTTAGTGTGTCTGAAGGGTGCCCTGGTCCCGCTGTCTACCTGCTTCCTACTTGCATGTATTGGTATCAGATAGTGGGTAAATGACTGCACTTACCCACTATCTGACCCATTAGGAAAGAGAATACAAAATCAACTTATTTTAGTGTTTAAATTGTATAATTTCACATGAAAGGATATCAAAATGCTTAAACTTTATTCCCCTCTGAGGACCACAAAGGTCTACAGCGTCATGTCACCCTGAAGTAGTGGTCAACATGTCCCGTCCTGTAGCACTGTGTGGGATGGATGTATGGACGGTCGGGAAACGTGACCAACAGGAATCACATCAACCAATTCTTTTGCCTCTCAGTTCTTTTCTCGTCCTTCTGTCTCTATAATGTGAACATACCAATATTGTTTGAGAGTAAAAACCCTGGCGTGTGTCTGTGTGCAGGTGAAGTGTGACCAGTACTGGCCCAGTCGAGGCACCGAGACCTACGGGATGATCCAGGTGACCATGCTGGACACGGTGGAGCTGGCTGCGTACAGCGTGCGCACGTTCGCCCTCTACAAGGTGAGACCTGTTGTGTGTACAGAGACATTCAGCACGACACCAAGAAACATCACAAAAGGTTGAGTCTCAGATCCCATCTAAGAGGACACGCCCCCTCGCCGTGCAACTGGAGACTCACTGCTTACTGCTCTTCCTCACCGCTCTTCCTCACTGTTCTTCTTTATCCTGCAGCACTCGACGGTAGACCGCCGAGAAAATGACTTATAATTACAAAGTTTATATCGGTAGGATTTCTGGTCTAAATACTTTGAAATGGGACATAGTTTGGAGAACAAAGTGAATGTTTTGAAACAATATAATTCATATCTGGTGTTAACAGACCTCTTGCTTGGCTTGCTGGGCGCTCTTAGTGACATTTGCTTGTGTCTGTGTCAACAGAACGGCTCGAGTGAAAAGCGAGAGGTTCGACAGTTCCAGTTCATAGCCTGGCCCGACCACGGCGTACCCGAGTACCCCACCCCGACACTGGCCTTCCTACGCAGAGTCAAAGCCTGTAACCCCCCAGACGCTGGACCCATGGTGGCCCACTGCAGGTAACCACCACTCACATCAACACCAAAGCTTCACTACACAAACATTACACTTTCATTCTCTAAATCTCAAAACAAAGCAACATAGGTTTTGAATGTGCAGAAAGTTTTAAACTTTGCATAATCCTGTCGAAACACAAGTCTGAGTGTTTATGGATTATGCAAATGTGTCATGGAGGTGAATAAATGCCACATGCACGTTCCAGAGGATGCTTTTATCAACTATATAGACAGCAAAGAGGAGGGAGGAGTCAAACATAACATAACATGAGAAATGTTGCCGTACAGGATAGTAACCATTAGAGAGCCTGCTGCTCGAGATAGCGTGAATAGATTCAGATGAGGTTTATTCACTGTGGTTTGACACAAGCCCATTGTTTGTATTCAGAAGTATTAGATCACATTAACTGCATGGAGCATTATGACAGGAAGCTTCACACCTTAAGCTCTACACTATAGGTTTTTAATAAGCAGCTAACGAGGTTGTTGAAGACAATATGAAAAAACAATCAAGTACAATAGGTTGATGTTGTGCAATAACTGTAAACTGAGATTGTTATTGTTCTGTTTTGGCTTTGAAAGTCTTCTAAATGCTTTAGTGCTTTGTTCTCGGGTCTGATCTCACTTTAGTGTTGGGTAATGTATCTACTGTAGGAAGTTTAAGAGCCTGTAATGTGTCTAACGAGTCTCTCTCGCGGCGGCAGCGCCGGCGTGGGCCGCACCGGCTGCTTCATCGTGATCGAGGCCATGCTGGAGAGGATGAAGCACGAGAAGTCGGTGGACATCTACGGGCACGTGACGTGCATGCGGGCTCAGAGGAACTACATGGTGCAGACGGAGGACCAGTACGTGTTCATCCACGAGGCGCTGCTGGAAGCTGCAACGTGTGGCAACACAGAAGTCCCCGCCCGGAACCTGTACGCCCACATCCAGAAGCTCAACCAGATCCCTCCCGGGGAGACCGGCACCGCCATGGAGCTGGAGTTCAAGGTCAGTGGGGCTTTTGGGGTTCTGACTGTTTTGTGCAGCTTTAAAGTGGTTTTGAAGTGTCAATCCAATCAGCAACGTGCCTCCGCTGTGTTTGTCTTGATTGACAGGTGGTTTGAAGCCAGCTGGCTTTAAGCCGTTACACAGGTGCTCTCGTGGAACCTTCTGAGAGCAGCTGCATGCGCTCTGGTTACAACGCAGGACCTTCCACACTTAAGGCTGATTTATACTCGGGTTTTACGCAGAGACGCAAGCACGCAAGACACGCATGGCCGCCCTTACGTGGTCAAATCAGCCATTTTGCGTGCTTGCGTGCTTGCGTGCTTGCGTGCTTGCGTGCGTCACCCCAAATTTCTGACTATCCGTCAAAGCAACACAAGCCTGCAAGGCTGTGATTGGTCCGCTAACCACATCCTTTCTGAGTCTCGCATTTCCGGTTTCATAGCGTAATACCGCTGGAGCGTTTAGGGTATGCCTCTATGCCAGGGAGGCGTGGCTGGAGCATTAGGTTTTCAGGTGGTCCTATGTCTCAGCTCCACATGGAGGGTGCTCGTACAGGTCAAAGGGCAGATGGGACTTCATGTCACACACAGAGGATCACATGAGTCATCAGAGTAGAGGACCACATGAGTCATCAGAGTAGAGGACCACATGAGTCATCAGAGTAGAGGACCACATGAGTCATCAGAGTAGAGGACCACATGAGTCATCAGAGTAGAGGACCACATGAGTCATCAGAGTAGAGGACCACATGAGTCAGCAGAGTAGAGGACCACATGAGTCAGAAGGGCCAGTTGGTCCTCCCCCCCGAAAGAAAAACAACATTTGGGTTGTTGCTGTCAAGAGTTTACTCCTCCCCGGCTTGATGTGCATTGCATGCCTCTACGTCAGGTCAGCTAGTGTGTGAGCTCGTCTTCATCATCAGGTTTACTGCTCAGGGAAAGAGGATCAGCTCAAAGTGCATCATCTCCACACATCAATAGGAGTGTTGAGTGCCCTTGAACAACCTTGCTCTTCAGGAGGCAGCCCTGGGACTGAGTGGATCCAGACTGACATGTCCCCCCATCCTGTCTGTCTTCAGAAGCTGGCCAGCTCTAAAGCACATACCTCAAGGTTCATCAGTGCCAACCTGCCATGCAACAAGTTCAAGAACCGCCTGGTGAACATCATGCCTTTTGAGTCCACCCGCGTCTGTCTGCAGCCAATCAGAGGGGTGGAGGGCTCCGACTACATCAACGCCAGCTTCATCGACGGATACAGGTGAGTCCTTCAGGAGCCATTAGAGGTCACAGCTGGGTCACAACCAGCAGCGGCCTCCTCCATGAAATCACTTTCATGGAGTTTCACAGCTAACAGTTTGTCGTCAACACTAACAGGTTTATTGACTCTTTGACAGCCATTAGGGGAAAACCCAAAAACAATCGGGAACATCTACAGCAGGGGTGTCAAACATACGGCCCGCGAGCCGGATCCGACCCGCCAGGGTGTTCAATCCCCCCCAATTTTCTTCTTTTTTTTTTTAAGTACAAAATTAGCAGAGCTGGGATTCAAACCTCTGATCCTCTGCTTATAAGACAGACATGCAAACCATTGATCCACAGTCGCAATTGATGTGAGCACTCATATTATTGTGTTAGAAGTCGTTAAAGAAGGAACATGTCATGAAAGTGGCGCCACAAACGTGTCACAAAGCGAGGGAATCTGCAGAGGAGAGCCCAGGCAGATTAACAGAGGGCTGATGTCTGAATTTATGGTCTTTATGTTTCTAGGTAATTGTTAAGAGACCTTAAATCAGAGTTTATCATCTAAAAACCTTCACCAATGATTTAAACATAGAGAAAACATTATGCTGTGATTTTACTGGTCTGGCCCACTTGAGATCAAAACGGGCAGCATGTGGCCCTTCACTAAAACGAGTTTGACACCCCTGATCTACAGGTTGTAAGACCCAGCGTGGGGAGAGAGGGTGCCGGCTCAGAGGCGGAGCTTTATGCAGGTCCATCAGGGCGTTCTGCCCTTCCTGTTGGCTGGTGGGTGCAGGGGGCAGGGAACAGGGAACAGGGAGAGCATACGGGGAAATCTTGTGCGTGCGTGCGTGCGTGCGTGCGTGCGTGCGTGCGTGCGTGCGTGCGTGCGTGCGTGCGTGCGTGCGTGCGTGCGTGCGTGCGTCTTGTTCTTGGCTGTCAGACCTAATGAAGTCCCCCGGGCTCCTCACCCTCTCTGCAATCGTTCCTGTTGCAGTAATTAACAGCTCCAGCACCTGATCAGCCTTTAAAATGCGGTGTGGATTAGGATGGATTACAAGGAGGGGTGGACATGGCAATGGTGTTTGTGGGGAGGGGTCCCGTGACCTCCAGGTATATCGGCCTCAGTCACTCACTGTAGAGTCTGTCCATTGGGATCTTGTCTATGAGGGTCTTGTCCATTAGGGATCTTGTCGATAGGAATATAACATATCCTTTATTAATCCCGTTGAAGAAATAATTCTGCATTTAACCATCCTTAGTGATGAAGGAGCAGAGTGCTGCCGCCCTCTGGCATCCAAGGAGGAGTGGGGCGGGGCATCCAAGATGTCCAAACTGGGGGCTTCACTTTATACTGCTTTGCTGCATTATGAATTACTCAAATACTATTTTCTGTGGTTGTTGCGGATGTAAAACTGAGAGCAGGACACACACTCACACACACACACACACACACATGCTTGAGAGAATCCCCCAAGCTCTTCTGCTGCATGCTTTAACACTGCCCCCTAGTGGGCAGGTCCTGTAACTAGCGCAGCATGCAGAGTCCTGTGAGCAGCTGTGACGGCATCTGTCATTTTAACAGTGCTGTTAAAAAGGTTCTGTGTTCACGAGGACGCTTTTAGATATCAGACAATTACTCATCAAATCCACTTCTAGGTCTGTGTGTGTGAGACCAAATATTTAACACCATTACAAGACTGCATAATGCATTTCAGAGAGCAACACTGGATGTGAGCAGTAACCTCTGACTCTGTGCTCCTCAGGCAGCAGGAGGACCATGAGCAGTAACCTCTGACTCTGTGCTCCTCAGGCAGCAGGAGGACAATGAGCAGTAACCTCTGACTCTGTGCTCCTCAGGCAGCAGGAGGACCATGAGCAGTAACCTCTGACTCTGTGCTCCTCAGGCAGCAGGAGGACCATGAGCAGTAACCTCTGACTCTGTGCTCCTCAGGCAGCAGGAGGACCATGAGCAGTAACCTCTGACTCTGTGCTCCTCAGGCAGCAGGAGGACCATGAGCAGTAACCTCTGACTCTGTGCTCCTCAGGCAGCAGGAGGACCATGAGCAGTAACCTCTGACTCTGTGCTCCTCAGGCAGCAGAAGGCCTACATGGCCACGCAGGGCCCGCTGGCCGAGACTACGGAGGACTTCTGGAGGATGCTGTGGGAACACAACTCTACTATCGTGGTCATGCTCACCAAGCTTCGTGAGATGGGACGGGTAACGACATGTCTGTTATTAGTACACAACACATCAATGCACTTTGTTCAATCATATTTCAGAAGTATAGATTATAGTTTTCGAGGAGGGCAAAAAAATATGCATACGTGGAATGTATTATTTAGATGTATTATCACTAGTGTTGTTATTATTATTGGTTATTATACATAATTATTATTATTTGGAAACCTGAAACAATAATACATGTATTTTTGATGTTATGAATAATAATACGCTTACAATTATTTACAATTTTTAATTAATTCAATTGTTTTGACAATATATATATATATATATATATATATATATATATATATATATATATATATATATATATATATATGCATAACAAGTGTAGAGTTATGTTAAGTGGTACTAACTTATATATATATATATATATATATATATATATATATATATATATATATATATATATATATATATATATATATATATATATATATACATACATACATATACATATATATCTACACTTGTTATGCATAGTTGTGTGCATATTTGTCCTTTTTTAGTTTCTGGTAGAATCTTTTCTAAATGTGTCAGCTGGATCCCGGTCAGAGGGTCCTACCTAGACAAAAGGGTTCCCTCATGTTCTGCATAGAACCCTTCTATTATATGTTGCTCCCAGAACCGGGCCGATGTGATGCAGGGGTTCTTAATATAACACTCAGACTCACAAAGAACCCTTGAAAAAGCCCTTCAGCAGATCTGACCCGGCCTTCACTGACCCACATGTTCATCACAATGACCGTATATTGAGACCTCGGTCTCCAAACGTCTCCTGATCCTCAGTTTGTAAAACACGTTGTGATGCCTCTCCGTTCTTTATTTTCCAGGAAAAGTGCCACCAGTACTGGCCCGCCGAGCGCTCCGCACGCTACCAGTACTTTGTGGTGGACCCCATGGCCGAGTACAACATGCCTCAGTACATCCTCAGAGAGTTCAAAGTCACAGACGCCAGGGTGAGTTCTGCTCGGCCCGGATCTTTATCATTAGAAAGAACGGCGACGGCATTTATGAAAACAGAATACCTGTTTAGCATTTGGTGAATTTACCTGATTGGGACTGTTGAGTTGAGGACGACGATCATGTGACCCCAATACCTGTGATGTCCTTTGGAGTTTGCTTTGCCACAAGATGAATGAAAATACATACTGTACCTTCGGTCTCTTTTAGTCAACTAGAGCCTCCTTTTTAAATCCATTAACAAGTTGAGAGGCTGGATCTGAAGAATGTGCTTAAGCAACACAGACTGCACCAACTTTCAAGTCATTAATATGAGAGGCTCTCGATGTCAACCAGTCAAAGCTGAAGTCTTGAACGGAGACGAGCGACAAAGTGAGACTCTGACGGTCTGTATAGTTGCCAACAGGTCGGCTCAGATCCCAGTTTCAGAAATATCTGAACGCTGCAATGAGATTCCGAGAGTTTTCAGGTGGAACAAAAACCAAGACTTTCAGATGCAGAAGCAGAACATCACACATGTCTACAGGTAACATCACTTCACATCGCCCACACAGTTCAACACAGGTGCACAGGTGTGTGTGTGTGTGTGTGTGTGAGTGTGAGTGTGTGTGTGAGAGACAGGGTTACTAACTGCATCGTCTCCGTTTGCTTGTGTGCCATCAGGATGGTCAGTCGAGGACCATCAGGCAGTTTCAGTTCACGGACTGGCCGGAGCAAGGAGTGCCCAAAACCGGGGAGGGCTTCATCGACTTCATCGGCCAGGTCCATAAAACTAAAGAGCAGTTTGGACAGGACGGACCCATCTCTGTGCACTGCAGGTACCTGTGTGGGTCTGTGTGTGTCTGTGTGTGTCTGTGTGTGTGCATTTGTCTGTGCGTGTGTGTGTCCGTGTGTATGAGTGTCTATGTGTGTCTGTGTACCTATGTGTGCATGTCTATGTGTGTGTATCTGTGTGTGCGTGTCTGTGTGTGTCTGTGTGCGTGTCTGTGTGTGTGTGTGTATGTGTGTCTGTGCGTGCGTGTCTGTGTGTGCATGTGTCTGTGTGTGCATGTGTCTGTGCGTGTGTGTGTCTCTGTGTGTGTGTGTCTGTGTATCTGTGTGTGCATGTCTATGTGTGTGTATCTACAGTATGTGTGCGTGTCTGTGTGTGTGTGTGTCTGTGTGCGTGTCTGTGTGTGTGTGTGTGAGTGTGTCTGTGCGTGAGTGTCTGTGCATGTGTTTGTGCGTGTGTGTGTATCTGTGTGCGTGTGTGTGTGTGTCTGTGTGCGTGTCTGTGTGTGTGTGTGTGTGAGTGTGTCTGTGCGTGCGTGTCTGTGCATGTGTCTGTGCGTGAGTGTCTGTGCATGTGTTTGTGCGCGTGTGTGTATCTGTGTGCGTGTGTGTGCATGCGCGTGTATGTGTGTGTGTCTGTGCGCGTGTGCACGTATGTGTCTGTGTGTGTCGGTGTGCGTGTGTCTGTGTGTGTGTGCCGGCGTGTGCACATATGTGCGTGTGTTGCTGATCGTGTGAAGATGTTGTAATAACGTGTGTGTCCACCAGTGCGGGTGTGGGGCGGTCCGGTGTGTTCGTCACCCTGAGCATCGTGCTGGAGAGGATGCGGTACGAGGGCGTGGTCGACCTTTTCCAGACCGTCAAGACGCTCCGGACCCAGAGGCCAGCCATGGTGCAGACAGAGGTACCGACAGGTTCACTTCGTCTATTCTCTGTGATGAAACGTTGGATAAATAACAGTAGTAGATAGTGAAACCTTCAGAAGTGTGTCCTGGATATAAGCTCTGCTTTTTGAAGACACTTCAGGTGAATAGGGAACATTTTTCTGAAATGTTATGTGCATTTAGGAGAATTCTACAGAAGTAGTCAAATAAACCCTTTCAAGTATAATTTAGATGTATTTCTGTCCACTAGTGTATGGTGGAACAGATGCTTAAGTCAGCTGACAGGACGTCATGTTGAAAGCAGTAGTTTCATAATCGCAACATGCCACATGGCTTCAGTGCTCTGCAGTGGCTCAGAGCTGCTGTACGACAACATAAGCTACAGACACACATATACTGGTCTTGCTGGAGTTAAGATGTCCTATTGCAATGACATTCATCAAAGGAACAGAACGGGGGTTCCGCTGACGACGTTTCGCCGTATTAACTAAAAAGGTGTGACGTACATCAGTGTTGTGTTCACAGACCACGTCCAGGTCACGGTGCTGCAGCCCTCTGCAACCCTTTGAGGTTGTGTCAGAGTGCAGGCCCTAGACCTGATGAGCCTTGTTGTCGTTTGTTCCCAGGACCAGTACCAACTGTGCTACCGGGCTGCTCTGGAGTACCTGGGAAGCTTTGACCACTATGCAACATAACCCCCCAGAAGGACCCTCAGACGAGTCCTGTGTCTCCTCTGATCCATCAGCCCCGAGGCCTGATGAGGAGGGGACACAGCAGAAAACAGGGGGAGAGGAGGAAGAGAAGGAGGAGGCGGAGGAGGAGTGGGGGCGGGGCCGCATCCTCCTGACTCGGGCCATGGTTCTGCCACAGACCCGAGAGAACCTCTAAAACTAACCCCCGAAAGAAAGACTCTTGGTCCTGCTCAATCCAATCCCTGACTGAAGACTGACAGCCTCCTGTTAGCGACACAAATGCTCTGCATTCATTTATAGTCATCATTACTATGTTGTTATGAATATTTAGAATATATTTTGTAATCACTTACACTGGTTATTATGTCTTAATGGGTCTTTTTTTCATTTGCTTATCTTTTTATCATTTTTCTTAGCACAGAGGACATGTATTTTGAACATTAATACTGGAGAGCGTATCACAGCTGCTAATTATTTTATTTTGTACCATAGATATGATATTCTAATGTTATCATTGATCTTATTTGGGGGTAAAAGTGTTTTCTTGATAAACAAATCAAACCACAGAATGGAATAGACATGAACATGCAAAGACTCTTCAGGTCTGAACAGCTGCGAGCGTGTTTCCAGTCTCGTGTTCTCAAAGCCATCAGAGACATGGAGCCTTTGAGCAGCTGGTGGCGGGTCGTGTCCCACAGACTCAGGTACTGACAGAAGCTCTGCATGACGGAAGAAACCATCAGGACTCGCTGCTGGGATCTGATCACATGGTTTAGTTGCCCAACCCTCGCTATTTCCTTATTGTCAACAAATCCCACGACCATGCTAAAAGCATTAAATGTGTTCATCTCCCAGCTCATCGGTTCCTCTTGAAAATATACTTTAAAAAAAACAAATGGCTCACAAATATATCAATAAAAAGATGTCAAAGAAGAAGTCATTCATTTGTTACCAACGCTTGTTTTTCATAGCAAACAGGAGGAAGTAAGGGATTAGTTGGGGACTATTTGCAGCGGCGGATTAATCAATATTTGGTGAGTCCTTGTGGCAGCAGGAGGATGTTGCATGTGTTCATGGTGGTGAAGGAACACAGTGTTCCTGGAGCTGCTCTGGCCAGAGGAGAAACTTCTGGCCAGGAGAGGAACATCTGGCCAAGAGGAACATCTGGGGCTTCACAGCTCGGTCCTCGTTGAGATTAGTTTATTGTTGGTCGGCTCGGCGTGGGATTTGTTGGCAAAGAAAAGAACACATGCTGTAGAATATCACCAGACTTATTGATACCGACATGTCCTGTTCAGCTTCAACAACGCTGTGAACTCCATCAAGTCCCCTGTTGAGTTTTGACAGAGGGCTTGGTGAAAATGTTGAACTGTGGGGGCACTATTCGATATTAAAAAATGTAATAAAAACTGAAAGTATGATGGGCCAGTTCAACAAGATCACATTACCCCACCCAAAAAAAGTTTCAGACAGCATTATGGTCGAAATCAGTCAACCCGAAGTTGTTCAATGTGCGTGCACGAACACCTTTCATATGATGAACACAGACCGTTCGCACGCCCGCCACACCCTGCTACACGCCCACTACACACCCTGCTACACGCCCACTACACACCCTGCTACACGCCCACTACATACCCTGCTACACGCCCACTACACACCCTGCTACACGCCCACTACACACCCTGCTACACGCCCACTACATACCCTGTACACACCTGCAACACCCCCTACACACCCTGTACACGTCCCCTACATGACCTCTACACGTCCCCTACATGACCTCTACACGCCCGCTACACGCCCCCTACGCGTCCTCTACACACCCACTACATGTCCTCTACACACCCTGTACACGCCCCCTACACACCCGCTACATGCCCCCTACACACCCGCTACACGCCCCCTACACACCCGCTACACACCCTCTACATACCCGCTACACGGCCTCTTCAGGATACATATATCTGTTTATAGACTGATATATAGATATCTATTGTGTTGCAGACGGCCAGACTGATGCATTCACCGGATGGAAAGTGTGTGTGTGTGTGTGTGTGTGTGTGTGTGTGTGTGGGAGGGGGCGGGGGGGGGTTGGCTGAAGTGGACCATACACCGGTTTAATTTCACAGAGGGGTTCTACCTGTTGTGTACATGATCTGTTTTCTATTTGTTGACAAAAAAGCAGACAAAACTGTCTGTTCTGAACTGTCTGATTGAAAACTTGATGTAAATAAAGTTAAAACTGGTTTGTAATAATATCACGTGGTGGACTTCTTTCCTCTCCGCTCTGCTGTATCTCTGGGCATCATTTTGAAGTTTATATGTATTTATTGTTTCTGCTAGAACATGTTCATGTGCTGCAGTGTTGAAAACGACATCCTTCTGTCAGTATTGTCTTATTAATATGACTCTCTTAGCACTTGTTACTGCAGCAGCTCGGGTCCAGGTCTACCTGCTGGCAGCACACATGGAGAATGTTTCTGAATTGTTACTCGACACCGGTTGTAAAATCATTAATCTGGCCATTTATTCTTTGCAAAGAAGGAACAGAGTCAGAAATGCAAAGTATTGTAAAACAAATGGCACATTATAGACTACTCTCCAAACAGTCGTAGAGTCTCCCTCCGTGTTTAAAATCCCCTTCATGAGCTTACTTCTTCAAACTAGCTCACAGTAGGCCAGAGGTCATCATTCACACGTACATCAGCCAGCCTTTTGTACACACGCCTTAAGTCTATAAGTCTATACCCGCCTTGATGCCGCCGCCGACATACAACCCTACTTTAAGTAGACCTTTAGCACGGCCAAACCATTAAGGTCTGGTCTGAATATCAGCATCGCCATCCTCAGGTGTGTGATCCTTGGGTGTGTGATCCTCAGTGGCCGATATTTCAAAACTTGTAATCCAGATCAGAATGATCCGGATAACCAAATCTCCCTGTCCTTTGCCACGAATCAACCTGATATATCCCGATATTTCAAAACTTTGCCGTATTGAATCGGAGTGATCCTGATACCGGCAGATTCGGATGTCCAAATTCAGCCCGCCCCCTGGATCACAGACAAGAAACAGGAATCTGAATCTTCAGAATCAGATATGCTTTGAAATACCGGTTTTGGGGATCTGATCAGGATTTAATCCAATCCAGGAGGATTAATCCTGGGATCATTTTGAAATACCAGCCCCTGGAGTCCGACAGACAGAAGAGATCTACCTGAAAATGATTTCTTCCCTGGTTCAGTCAAAAACAAAAAGACTGGTCACGTCTCTAATCCAGTCAACATTACATTACATTATGCCCTATCAATAAGACAGACTCCTCTGTGAGTGGAGGCCTGTGAGTCCTGCACTCCTCGTGCTGTACGAGTTACACAGCTATGATATATAACAAAAGGTAGAAGCAATAACAAAATACCCATTTCGGGAAAGAAACAATAAAACCGTTGCATTCAAGGTAAAAATTCTATCCATCATAACGTCGGTGCTGCCGGCAATGTGGGTCATGCATTACATATGAGGGCTGTTAGGTTGTACGGGTTTGAGGGCTAGAGACACACTTTACATTGACATCACTGCGCATAGATACATCTACAGAAGGTTATTGTTTTCATATGCATTATACAGTGAGCATGGCATCTCCACAGACCAGCATGCTGTTGGTAGCAGATACACTTTATTGCATCTCTTAAAGCTGATTTACCACAGAGCTGGACGTCGTCCCCACTTCTCCTCTCACGCAAGGATCAGAATCAGAAACCGTTCATTTTCCAGGAATATTTTCACAAAGAAGGATTTTTTTCTTGGCGGAAGGTGCAACATTAGACATTATATGAGACAAACAACAATCAACAGTTAACGACAACAGTGCAATGTGTATTAAATTAAGTATAGGGAAAGATAAAGTTCTCAGACAACAGATGACGTTAAAGTGCATGTTAAAGTGACATGTGTGTTTAAATAAATGTGCAGGGGAGTGACCGATAAGAAGAAGAAAAAGTCCTGCGGGTGACAGGATCAGTCAGTGGAGCACCCATGCCAGAGCTGCCAACTTCTCCAAAAACCTTGCCGGGAGATTTTGTCGAGGGAGAGGGGAGGAGGCGACGCGAAATACGCGCCGCCGAACAGCTGTGGCGGGAGGGCGTGACTTAAGACCGAAATGAGTGACAACGCGCCTTAGACTTTTTTTTGCCGTGAGATATTGGTTGTGTGGCGTGTGAGCGTGTGAGCGTGTGAAAACATGAAAAAGCGTGTGTCACACGGTGAAACCGTGAGAGTTGGTGGCTCTGGCATCATGCTCCGTTGATGAGCCCGACTGCCGAAGGAAAAAAACTGTTAGTGTGACGGGAGGTCTTGGTCCTAATGGACCGCAGCATCCCGCCAGAGCTTAAGGGACTCCAATAGGTAATGTTCAGGGTGAGACGGGTCGGCAACAATCTTTCTAGCTCCAAGTCCTGGAGTGACGGCAGATTGCAGATAGAACATAGCCTTGGGGGGAACCGGTGCTGGTGGTCTGAGAGGCTGAGACTTTTGTCTCCAGCCTCACGTGCTGCTTCCTGTCAGACAGGAAATCCACTTGCAGGTGGAGTCGGGCACGTGCAGCTGGGAGAGCTCGTCCTACAGCAGAGACAGAATGGTTGTGTTAAAAGCAGACCTGTAGTCCACAAACAGGATCCTGGCGTAGGTTCCTGGGGAGTCCGGATGCTGGATCGATTTCTAGTCAGAGCTCCGTCTTTTTCTCCTCGTCCGTTCTCAGAATATTGTTTTGATTGTTCGACGCAGATGTAATCGTGTGATCTGGCCTCATCAGGAGGACAGTCTGATCTAGTGTAATAAACGTCAGAGTTGGTGAGCGCTTTGGTCTCTGACAGACTGGGAAACTTTGGCGCTGGCTTGGTCTGGAAGAGAGCGCACGTCGTGATTGGCTGCGGGGCGACGGAAGCCCCTCCCCCTGAGCTCCATGTAAACAATCACACACTGAGCATGCGTCGCTGGAATAATGGAGGACTGTCTTTTCCACCCGGACTGATGATGTCTGTATTTCTACTCTACGACCCGCTCTGAGAAAAAAAACAACAACAACTCGTCCACACTTCGGCGTGTGTAAGTCTGTGTTTGGCTCCTGAGAATGATCCAGCTTGTTGGAAAGTGGGCGCAACTCTGAAGTTTGGGCGCAAGAAACTGACGGTCAGCAACAAGCCATGTTTGCTAGTTGATTAGCCGAGAGCGCAGCTGCTGTCAAATCACACTGAGTGAGTTCTGCTTTCAATAGAAGATAGTGTGCTTCGACAGGACGACTCGTGCTGTCTATACACGTTAGTTAAGATCGGTTTTCTCCTGACTGTGACGCCGGTTTAGTTTTTGTTGACCATACTTTTAAGTCCTGAGACGCAACACAAGCTATCTTGCAGTTAGCCTGTTAGCTAGCGGACCGACGTTAGCTCAATATTTTCTCCGAGCAGCAGCGCTGTCAGTGGGCCACGCCGTGTGACAGACGGGTTGTTCAGCCAATCAAGGCCGGGCATTGGAACTAGTCCGGATTGTGTCCAATCAGCGTTCCGCGGGGGACTCGGTAATCCGGGGCCAGTAAAGTGAGTAAAGAGTGTGTTGTTGCTGTTAGCTCAAAGTTGAGCATCTTCTCGGTTGGTCAACTCGCCACGGAAAGCTCTCTCGTGATGACGTCACTGAGTCGAGCAGTGAGTTGGAGTTGCTAGTTGCGTCGTAGCCAAGGGGCAACTTGGGTGAATGCAAAAACGTCTCTTCTTGTATGGCCATTAGTTGATGCTCTGGATACTTTTTGTTTTCACAAAAACAATTATATATATATATGGTTTGAATGGTCGTTTGGGCCGCTACATAAATTAAGGCACGGTTTGACAGGGTGCAACTTTAGTGGCGAATTGGAATAAAGGTTTCACACATCTGGCACAGTGTTTTTAAGCAGAATAAAAGTTTCACAAATCTGACCAGCAGTTTAAGGGCAGGAGCACTCATTTGAACTAGCAGAACACTGGTCGACCAGTTAGTTAGTTCACTATTTCAGACGGTACTACAGAGTCTACAATAACACACAGACTGACCGGTTCAGGCAGCAGAAGAGCAGCATCGTGTTCTGCAAGTCAAATAACAGTTGTTGTTAACGATGACTTTGGTTCCCCGCCAAAAAGATTAAAGGTAAAGTTGGGAAAATATAAAATAAACTAAATATACCACATAAACTGATGTCATTGTTTAAAGCTGGCATACGTACATTTATCCACCTGTCCATAATGCACTGACTAAGCACCTCACAGCCCTTTAACAGTGTTGGTACTATGGTTTCTGGTACTGTTTCCATAGCTTAAAGTGGTGTAACAAGTCAAATCCCTTGACTTTACCTTGAGAGGTATATTGGGTCACAGGCTGAAAAGACTTTAGACTGCGTTAAAGTAAGCCACACACTGTCAAGCACGTTACCGAGATGTGTCCGTGACCAGGTCCATGTTTTCCACCCATCAGAGTTGAAGTCAAAGAAAGAAAGCCAAGATGACGACGGACCCGCCTGCCCAAAGCGTGGGCTCCAGGATAATGACTTTCACCCCTTCCAAAGAGGAGTTCAAGGACTTCAGCCGGTACATTGCCTATATGGAGTCACAAGGCGCACACAAAGCTGGAATGGCAAAAGTAAGCCGTGTTTATTGTATTTTGCCAGGTTATCATGGTACAATAGTTTGACTTTTTATTTCTCCTGAAACAAACTATGTGTGTAATAACCTGTCCTGTTTGTTGTTGGGATAATCTACTTTTTATGATAACCTCATTATTCGCCATGTTGTTTGCCTCAATAGTTAACAATTAACCCAAACATTTCAAACTGTCGCTATTTCCTGACAGAAGTACAAGATTCATCCGTACCTTAAGAAAAGCAATCAATTAGAGTTCCTAAACTCTGAGGAGCTCTGATCAAACTGTCAAACTAGGCCGCGCTCATCGAATGTGAACCAATAAGCTGTTGCTTTGTTGCCTATTCCTCTGCTTAAAAACATATTTTAATGTAGCATCACCATGTCGGAAACAGTCAAGCCAAAACCAAACGCGCCCACCGACCGGCGCAAACCACCTCCGCTCTGATTGGTTGTTTATTGGCCGCGCCAGAATTTTGCAAATGCTTTTTACAAGCACTAGTATGTACTCGTATGAGGCAGAGAATCTGACTTGGTTCACAGATGATCAGTCTCATGTCTACTGTCAGGATGTAGTGACAGTTTGAGCATATATGACAACAAGTTATTTTTTTATTAAAGTTACCAACGGTTGCGTTAAACCATCTTTAAAAATGTATTAGTTACTTTTGTAAAAACAACACATGAGCCACATGAATGCACCTTTCCACAGCTCGTGATTCCATCAGCACAACAGCCGGACCACGAGACTCATCACTCTCTTCTCTGACATGCAGCCAGCTTTCATTCTGTGTCTGTGTTCTCTTGCAGGTTATTCCACCCAAAGGCTGGAAACCCAGACAGACGTACGACGATATTGATGACCTGGTGATCCCCGCACCTATCCAGCAGGTGGTGACCGGCCAGTCGGGACTGTTCACCCAGTACAACATCCAGAAGAAGCCGATGACTGTCCAGGAGTTCCGCAAGACCTCCAACATGGACAAGTCAGTTTGCTTGGTCAAGTCATGAAGACAGTTGATGGATACTTGTCTTTACGCATTGACAGTGAGATGACGAGGCAGACATGCGTGGTACCTTGTGTGATTAACGAGCTCTCTTCTTGGATGTGTCATCGTAGGTTCCGGAATCCCAGGTATGTGGATTTTGACGAGCTGGAGAGGAAGTTTTGGAAGAACCTGACCTTCAACCCACCTCTTTACGGGGCCGATGTCAGCGGGACTCTGTATGATCCAGTGAGTTCTGAAGGTTTGGGTAGAACCACCGGCTCTATTGTTGTGCTCACAGACTCTGCAGCAGTCGTGTCACTGCGACTGACGCCTCTGCTGAATTCCTCCTTTTACAGGATGTGACCGAGTGGAACATCGGCCGCCTCAACACCATCCTGGACACCGTGGAGAACGAGAGCGGCATCAAGATCAAAGGAGTCAACACACCGTATCTGTATTTCGGGATGTGGAAGAGCGCCTTCGCCTGGCACACGGAGGACATGGATCTGTACAGCATCAACTACCTTCACTTTGGAGAGCCAAAGTCCTGGTACAGTAGCTGACCCACTGCGTTCAGCTTTTAACGGCCCGAATGTCCAAATACCTGTCAACAGTCCTTTTTGCAGATACAACAATGTGATCAAAAACATCTCACATATTCCAAGTGATAGATACGGATTGTGTGAACTAACGACAAAACAAATCCTGCTGTTTCCTTTTATTACATTTCATTTAGCTGATGCTTTTATCCAAAGAGACTTAGGATAAGTGCATTTAACCATGAATACAAACTCAGAACAACAAGAATCAGGAAAGTACAGTTTCTTAAAGAAAGTTAAAGTACAAAGTGCTATCAGTAAATGTAATTTAGAGTGCTATTTTGTATTATTTTTATTCAAGTTCTAGTCAAAAAAGATGTGTTTTTAGTTCACGGTGGAAGATGTAGAGACTTCCTGCTGTCAGTGAGGAGCTCACTTCACCATTAAGGAGCCAGGAAGCAAACGGTCGTGACTTTGTTGAGTGTTTAGCTCGCAGTGACAGAGCTACAAGCTGATTGGTTCTGGTTTTATTACCCACATAACCCTGGGAAGTGATTAACTGTCACGGAAACAATACACAAACAGAAAGACTACATATGCTTTATTACTGGGACAATGGGACCAATCATTATTTCAGTAGATGTTTATACATCTGATGAATATGAATATTTAGTCTTTATTGTAAATGAACACTGTACATCAGTGGTGTAACGGAATTGCCGTTCCTGCTTTTCTTAGTAAAAATGAGGTAATTATAAGTTATCATGATGTGCTCAAATGTCATCTTCTAAAATATAGTTTTTTGAGAGAAACAAGTTGTTTGAAGATGCTTTCACAGGTATATGACCCGTTTAACTTCCTAACACTAATTTTGGCAGCTAATAGCACTTTAAAAAAAAAAAAGTAAAATTTTCCCTGCACCCTCACTCTTTATGTATTCACTCACATGTGTACATGTTGAATTAACCAGAAGAGATGGATAAAAAGAAGAAGAATCTAAATAATAATAACTCACTTTTTGCATTTCATTGTGTTAAACCACATTTAATAATAAATTGTCTGGTTTCAGACCAGTAGCTTAGTTTACTTGTGTATTGCTTTGTGTTATTGATCATTGTTGATGAATGAATTGGTGATCCCGGTATCTAATACCGCAGTAACCCGTAATAATCGAGTCCATTGTTGCTCTTTTATGGTTGTCACTTCCAGTCTTCATTCTTCAAAAACTCTTGTCCACCGTGAACAAGCATATCTCTTAACTCTGCCGTTAATACCTTCATATTTGATATACTTTTGCTTTTGTTGCTTTTCAGGTATGTCGTCCCACCAGAGCATGGGAAAAGACTGGAACGACTCGCCAAAGGTAGGTGACGTGTCCTGCAGCACTCCTTAGATTGATTGTAATGTGTTTGATGGAAAAGCATAACATTTGTCTTCAGTTCCCTATAAAAAAGGATCATTTACACTTTTACTCAAGTTTGAACCGGTTGGTTCCACAAGTGCTTCAGCTGCTCATGCTTAGGTTTAAGAGTTAGAACTGCTTCAGTAAAGCTTCCCGTGGAGTTGTGAGGTCGTGTTGACTTTAAAGAGTATAAGGCAAGTTTAAAAAGAGAAGGTATATAGTATGTTTTCTAAATGATAGAAACGGAGAGGGACAAGAGACAATATTGGGAGCCGGCCTGTTTGGAAAGTACCTGGGACACCAGAACAGCAGTTGTGTTCACATGTCTTATTAAACGGAGGAACAAAAAGTACATGTATGCAACCAGAGAGGGTCGTCTGCACTGATATGCTGGATGGCAACCTGTGTTTTCAGGTTTCTTTCCGGGAAACGTTCAGGGCTGTGAAGCCTTCCTGCGCCACAAGATGACTTTAATTTCACCCTCAATCCTGAAGAAATATGGCATACCATTTGAGAAGGTGACCTTTCATTTCCTTTTGTGTTGATTCATTATCTTACGATTAACAATATATATATTTAAAATAAAGAAAAAGAAGAAAAGTATAGGAGAGATTCTTGTAATTCTGTGTGCTTTTACATTCAGGTCACACAAGAAGCCGAGCAGTTTGTCGTGACGTTCCCTTTTGGTTACCATGCTGGTTTCAACCACGGCTACAACTGTGCCGAGTCCACCAACTTCGCCACCCAGCGATGGATTGATTACGGCAAACAGGCGACTCTGGTAAACCAAAAACATCATTCAAACAGCTGTGAATCTTCATATCGTTACGACTGTCGTTGTACAGATCTTTTCTAGTCCTCTGCCGCCGACTCTAGAGTGGTGGAGAGCTGCCGAAGCGCCTGGCTCTAGAACCGGTGGCCGCATCGCTCTCGTGAGATTATTGTTGATCACGTGTGCATGGCATCAGAGCGAGTGGGGATGAAGTCGGACACAAATCTAACCAGCATGCATTACACACCGATCGGTGGTTCTATGCAGAATCAGCTCATCTCAAACACTCATTCACACAATTTTTGTGTCTTGTCCAAAGACACATGGACTAGAGGAGCCGAGGGTCGACCCACCGATCCTCCGATTGAAGGACGACCCTGCTCGCCACTGAGCCACAGTCGCCTTTTTCTAATCACTCTAATCATCTTTTCTCAGACAGGCATTAACATTTTCTCACATTTCTCTCTTATTTAAACACTCTCAAAGTTTCGCGGATTTAAAAAATAAGCCCGAACATGTTTAACAAATTTCATTTTAATGATCAATCTACGAGGTCCTCTGACCGTGCCTCTTTGTCCGGGAGCCGCTCCGCTGACTTTTTATCCGGACGTATTCTGTGCTGAACGTATTCTGTCCTGTAGAGGAGACGCTGCACGGAGGAGATTGATTGACACGGTGTACAGTACAGTCTCTTAGCTTAATGAGGGCGCAGAACACAATGCGCGTTCATACTGTACGCTGTAAAAAAAAAGCAACAAAAAAAAGTCTGCGAAAGGTGAACCGCGTTATAGCGAGGGACTGATGTACAGTACACTAAAAGATCCCAATGATTTTACAATAACGTGCATCTTTTATGCAAGAGAGGGAGAAGGGTCCAAACCTAGACTAAAGTGTTGGATCTGTTGATTTCCCCCCAGTGTTCCTGCCGTCAGGACATGGTGAAGATCTCCATGGACGTGTTTGTGCGCAAATTTCAGCCTGACCGCTACACGCTCTGGAAGGCCGGGAAAGACAACGCTCCCATCGACCACTCCAAACCCACACCGGAGGCTGCCGAGTTTCTGGAAGAAGACAAGACCGAGCCTCCAAAAGAGACGCCCTGTACAGCTGGATCAGAGGAGCCCACTACTCCTGTCCTGGAGGACCAAAGGTCTGGATTTACACTTGCTAGCACGTCTCTTACCACAGTTATTTTAGAAAATCACTCATTTGTTTTATTTTAAGAGCCATAAGCAATTTTTTTCTAAGCTAAGTGATCACATCTCAATTTGTTCAACATTGAGCAGTTGTTTATACTGATTCAGTCTTTTAGTTTAGTATTATTTTGGCTATTAACAAGCTTTTATTGAGGAAGGAACCACAACAGAGCTCTTACTCACCAGCTTCACTGCTACAAGCTACTGATTCTTTCAGTGACCACAGTGATTCACTGTACTAGGAGATTGTGTTTAGAGATTCATCCGTACATGTACTTCACTCAGCTTGGCTGCCGATGGGAAACGGAGTCCTGTCAGCCATGTCTTCACTAATGTCTCCCATGCATCAGTCCAAAGCCTCAAACGGGGACGAAGCGTCCGCTGGAAGCTGTTGAAGCCTCCGAAGATATCAAACCTGAGCTGACGGTGGAGGAGGTGGAGGAGGTGGAGCCCAAGAAGCCCAAGCTGTCACGCAAGGAGCCTCTGACTAAAGTCAAGCCAGGCAAAGGTACAGTACCGTTGTCCAGCTCTCATTTCTGCTTTGCGTTAGTGTTAAATGGACAGGTTGGATATTTTCAAAGGCGGCCGATTGGGTACTTCTCCTTAACCAGTATATTACCTTACAGACTAATAATGTACAATGTGGACATATTTTGGACACTTGAAAGTTAGTAATAATATTTTCAAATGAGGAACTGAACAGAAAAGTAAAACTAATATATATTGCAAGTGTGGAAGCTTTAGCACATTAGAGAAGTTTGTCTTCTGGGATTTCTGCAAATAATCCATTTGGTTCATAACACAACAAACTACTTGATTATGTTTTATGGGTTAAAATAAACCCCCTCTGGCAGAAAGCCCTGAAGGCAAACGTCTCCTGCGCGCATGGCTTTGAAGAGACTATCGGGAAGTTTTCCTTTCAGGTCTGACGGTGAGATAAAGTGCTCAACATATTCTAAATATAGCTTCATTAAACGTCATTAGATTTTAGTGTTTAAAATACGTCCACAGCAGATCATTGTTGGCATGTGAACTCTAGGTAATACACTGACTACAGTGTTTCCCCTACCCTTATATTAGGGGGGCGGGGCGCCCCCCTGTAATTTTCTTCATATCGCCAGATTAAAAGAAGTCATTTAAAGTTCTCTTTGCTATAGAACAGGTCTACACCTTGTTCTGTTATTAAACAAACTAAAGGGCCATATTTTATTGATCGGATCTACACGACAGCTTGTCATTTCTGTCTCTACGTGGTCGCACGTAAACACTTCACTTCTCCTCTGCTCTCTGTATCGCGCATGGCGTTGTTCCGTACCGATGCGCAGAGACACGTGCGCACACAAGTGAGCGCTGAGCACACAGCAGCGGACAGAGAGCGTAGAAAAATATGTTGCGTAAAAAGCAGACGACTATGTCTGCGTTTTTAAATGCTTCCAGGTTACAGATGGCAACAGTAGCTTTCTTGCAAGGATCACGGGAGCGGCTCTCTGAACCCAGAGCAGCTCTCCTGCTCCAAGTGAAACGAGCGAAAGTGCTCGTGTCTGGTTCCAACAATGAGCTGCTGGCTTTATGCATTACAAAGTCCACGGACATCAAACTAAGTCATTAATAAATACATGGAGAATGCTGTATTTTCGGGTAAATGTTCACGGTACGTTGTTAACAGGTTACGTTGCGTATGTGCGACTCGGCAATTTTTCGCGTTTTGACAAAAGCCAATCTCCGTGAAGTCTCCGTGAAGTCGTCTTTTCTGCTGTTCCGTCTCTGAAATCAGGAAAAAGATCTCACTTCAACACGGAGAGTGAACTGAGAGCGTCCGTATCAAGTCTACAACCGTACAATATGTGTAGAGGAAAGCAGCTCACTGCAGCACTAACACTGATACAACCTGATGCTCACACATCTGCAGTCTCATTCTGTTCTGTTCTGCAATTTGCTTTTAGTTTTCCAAAATGAACTATTTAGTAGTAACTACATATTTTTTATTTTTACACAGATAAAACTTTATTTTCATTGTTTTAAGTGATTGCATTTTTGGTCTGGTGGGGCAATCTGGTTTAATTGAAAGTTATTCTAATTTTTTTATTCTGTTATTTATAAAAGCACAGATGGAGTCACAAAATGATGTTATTTACAGAAAAAGTAACGCTATCGGTGTTTGTGTCATTGTCGGTGGTGGAGTTAGACTTCTCCCTCCAACTGTACCAGCGCTACCTCAAGGTCATGCATGTGCTCTAGAACACAAGTCCCTTTAGGTGCCTTCTATTTAATGTTGTTAGTTACTGTTGGTTTGGTAAAAATATAATAACGTGCAAATGAATCTCACTAAAATGACCAGTTATTGAGCGAGCGCAGTAGATGAGGACGGAGGCGTAGAACTCTCTTCAGAATTAATGTGACCTTATAATAACAATAATAATTGTTATAATAATTATTCTTATTTTTATTACTGGGCTTTATTAGTTTCCTAACGAGCCAGCGTCTTGCGGCGGCCGTCCACAGTCTGCTGGAATCAGTCGTTCATGTTCATCATTCCTAAATGAATTCTTTCAGATGCGGTGAAAGTGAAGGCGGAGCCTAAGAAAGACATCAAGCCTCAGACTAAATCTCAGTCCAAAGGCAGCGCCAAGAAAAGTACAACCCGACAAAGCGCATCCAAAAGAGAGAAGAACGGCGTGCCGGTTGCAGACCCGCGTCCTTCCGAGCCCGCAGAGAGCCGGGCGGAGGAGGAGGCGCCTCAGCGTCCGGCCCACAAGCTTTTCCAGAGGACGCTGAGTCCCGCGGACGTCCTGCACGTTCACAGCTACGCCAAAGGAGACTACGGGGAGGGAGAAGCCCCGCCCAGGAAGAGTGAGGACAGCGAGGACGAGCCGGAGAGAGACAACAGACATGTGAGCCAAGCAGTGAGTGGATACAGGCCTTTCACTGCAGTACTGTTCTGCACATGTTGAGCACTTCTTTGTTTTCCATGTTTCAGCCTGTCAACTATTATGACAACCATTGATTCAGTGCATTTCATATTCATAAAGCTGTAATTATAAAACTCGAATTCACTGCAGTGATCAAATCCCTGTCTTCATTTTCCTTGTGGCTTGGCTTTGCTCGTATGCTTCTCACTGATGGGCAATCCGAAAAGGAAACGACGATGCTGTTTGTTGCATTTAAAAGATCAACCTTTAGTGAACACAATGACAGTTCTCACTGAATCAAAACACTGCAGAAACCAGACCAAATAGGTATCTGCATATTCAGATACCAGCTGAATATGCAGATATTGAAAGTGAATATGGGAAGGTAATGATCCTCCAGCTCGTCATGTTGGAGCGGTCGTCTTGCCTGAATGCAACAGTGACAGTAGGCGTGTCTCTCCAGCAGGTAGCAGAGGAGGAGGCAACCGATGGAGAGCCAGAGAGCGATCTAGGACAGCTGCCAGGCCACCACCCGCTTATAAAGGACGGCATGAGTGATGAAGGTACTACAGCAGGGGTGTCAAACTCATTTTAGTGAATGGGCCACGTGCTGCCCATTTTGATCTCAAGTGGGCCGGACCAGTAAAATCACAGCACAATAACTCATAAATAACGACAATATTTCTCTGTTTAAATCATAGGTGAAGGTTTTTGGATAAAAAACCCTATTTTAAGGTCTTCTAACAATTAACTAGAAACTTAAAGACCAAAAATTCAGACATCAGCCCTCTGATTATCTGCCTGGGCTCTCCTCTGCAAGTTCAATTGCTTTGTACTGCATTTGTGGCACCGCTTTCATGACGTAATCTATTTTTGCAACACAATAATATCAGTAATCACATCAATTGTGACTGTGGATCAATAGTTTGCACCTTTGTCTTGCAAGCAGAGGATCAAAATCCCATCCCTGTTCGAATCCCAGATCTGCTAATTTTTTTTTCCCTGTTGTACTGGACACCCTGGCGGGCTGAATCCAGCCCGTGGGCCGTATGTTTGACACCCCTGTACTACAGCAACTTACCATCACTTAATATTGGATGAATATGAATGTTCAGTCAGAAAGGGGCTTCAGTTCTCTTCCACAATATCTGATGGTGGTAGTGTGAACGGTGATCTTGCCAGGGGAAGAGGAGGGGAAGGGGGAGTTTCGGAAAGACAAGACCTTGCACCTAAGTCAGTGGCACTCTGTCGGCTGTTATCCTAGTGATCCAGGAGGAAATGATAATCCCAAACGCGTATGCTGACTTTGCCGTTGTGCTGGTTTGTCCTTCAGAGGCTCTGGAGGAAGCCCCCCCAGTGGAGGAGGGGGGTCTGGAAGGAGAGAGCTGGGCTAAACCGCTGGCTCACTTGTGGCAAAGCAGACCTCCTAACCTGAAGAAAGAGCGGGTCTACAACCAGCGCATGGGGTCCAAAGCACCGTACTGCTCCATCTGCACGCTGTTCCACACGTACCAGCAGGTATCTCACACTGTTCCACACACATTCCACACAAAAGTTATCTTTTGTACAGATATAGTGGGGCGTGACAGAAGGTCTGAAAATATATAATAATATGAACTTGTTATATTCCACCAAAAATCAAATGGTTAGATAGTTGATAACACATGCTGCGTACGAGTAGAGCAGTTATACTGCCCTGACTGTGATGACATTGTTAAGCTCAATATTAGTATTATTTAACGTTATATTATGTTCATTCTTAACCAAAAATGATTAATTCAATGCACACAGATGACACGTTATGACTGGAGGCAGACGTGGTCACAATATCCCTTTTTTCAAATTTGGCACAAACATTCACTTTGATTCAAGGATGAAGTGATAAGTATGTGGGGCTCAAAGGTTGTTGTCACAGTGACCTCATGTTCTTCTCTACTTCAGCTCCAAATAGAACGAGTTGTTTTCACGGCAGCTGCACGTCTCCTTAATGCCTTGAGAAGTCTGTGTAAAAACTCACCCTCTTGTTTCTGCTGCTGCTGGCATTGGGATATTTTTATGGTGATTGACGGCACAAACGTAACTGTCCTGTGAAGCGGTTGATGTTTCAGAAGAAGAGAGGAGCGCAATGACGTGAGCTCCATGTGTCTTCCTTTAGACTGAACGCGCTGGAGACGGGCCCGTCGTGGTGGCCGGGGGCCGCATGCGGACCAAGCCTCTGATCCCAGAGATGTGCTTCACCACCACCACCGAGGAGGACTTTGAGTGTGAGGAGCAGCCCGCCACCCCGCACCTGGAGGACGACGGGACCAGCCTGCTCATCAGCTGCTCCCGCTGCAGCATCCGGGTTCACACCAGTCAGTACACGCACGCACGCACGCACTCACACACACGCACACATTGACATGCAAGTGCATACATAAATATACACGCGCATATGCATACACACACTTCACGCATACACATACATACACATGGATACACACTCATACACAGATGCATACACATCCACATGCATATACACACAGGCATAGACACACACACACATGAACACACACGTGTTTTGTGTTGCAGTAGCAGAGCAGTGGAACAGTCTCACAACAGAAGTGAAACACAATTTTTAGGTTTTTAATAAAGGTCTTAAATTATGGTTAAAAGATCCAACATTGTTCACACACTTAACACCACTTTTACTTTGTGTTTTTATCAGTGGACGTATTCTCTTTGTTGTTCTATTTCATAACATTTATTATTATGTTTCAAAGCCTTCTTTGGACAGGTGTTGGCAATTCGCGTTTCACTACAAACACGCAACACAGTGCATCTGTCTTCATGTTATAAATGTCACTGTGATGTCCACATCAAATATTTAAAGACACACACGCAGCTATAGCATTAGACTGCGACATCCTACGGCAGATGTTTGGCTAACACCTAACCTCAGAGCTTCATTGTATGTGTGTGTTTGTGTCTTGCAGGCTGTTACGGGGTGGATCCTGCCACTGTGAGCAAGGAGTGGAAGTGTGCACGCTGCAGGGCCAACGCCATGACTGAGGTCAGGGGCCAAGTGACGTGCTGGTGGTTGTTTGATCGCAGTCCACAGGGTAGATAAAGGGGCTCGGCCTAAAAGGAGTTATTTCCAGTGGCCCACAAACAGTAGGGTTATTTGTACATTGTTCACAGATCAAATATTCTCAAATTCTTAAAAAAATACAAAATATTTTACATCAAAGCTCATTCTGTGTTCAACAATAATGTTGTTTTAAATTTTTTTGTCAGAAATCATCTTAGCCAAAGCCACATTTTGACTTCTCCTCTACAATATTTATCATCGGTTATCAAAATGAGAACAAAGTGAATTGTCATTTTTTGTTATTTATGTCAATGGATCCTCTAATACCTACCAACTAAACTTCTGTTTCTAGAGGTCTGTCTCACAAAGCTGGATTTCAGATTAGCGAGGTTACTTCTGGAGTAACTTTGGGTTTTCGGTTTTACGAAGCTGGTTCACTTCTTAGCGAGGTACGTTGCCCCGGTAAGTTGCGCTGAACGCTTAACCTGCTCCGGAGCAGGTTAAGTTTCCGGATAAGATCTCAGCGGAGACATAAGACGCCTACTGGCCAATCAATAGGCTCGTTCGAGATGAGGCCCGCGGGCCGTATGTTTGACTCTCCTGGTCTACACCCTCCATAGTGAAGCTTGGTTGTGCATCTCTGAATTCTTGTAACTTGGTGTGTGCGATCACGTGACTGTTTCAAATGTTGACTGGTTTTGAGCTGTTCACATGCGGAGGCCACAAGGCGTTTAGCTGCTTTACAAACAGCAGTTCTTCAATGTATCCGTGACACATGAGCTGCCTCTGCTGAACCCAGAGGCCCACATGCAGCGAGTCACTGGACGGGTGAGTGATGACACCTTCTATTTACAGAATTGCTGTTTGTGTTCACTAAGAGGTGGAGCCTTGCAGAAAGCCAACAACAACAAGTAAGTTGCTCCAGAGCACTCGGGTACATCTGCTGCACATTGTTAATCACATTCCCATGTCATGTATCAGCTCTTAGATGCTGCACAGGAACATGTCTGTGCGTACTTACATCAGGTGATCAAAGGCCAAGATCACTGGAACCTCATGAACTTGATATTCACATTTTGCGTAAACGTCAATCTGGAATCAAAGGATGGACAGATTAAGAGTATGGTCACCATTAATGAACATGAAACATAGATTCATCAATTAAAATACAATCTATCATTTGAATCATGTGTTTGTACACAAATAACCACTATACATGACAACAACAAATATGAGTAATCTTACTGGGGGACACAAACATTACACTCAGATTACCACACAACAGAAGGTCCAGCAGCACACACCACGTGGCTCATGTCAAAGCTACGATATAGAAGATGTGTGCTTTAGGAAATGGCCCGAAACGTGTATGTGTGTGCGTGCTTTTTTTCCAGGTGGGTACATGTGCTGTGTGCAGTGGCTGTGCTGGAGGCCCGCTTTGTCAACACCACTGAAAGAAGTCCTGTGGATTTAAGTGGAATCCCTTTGCAGAGATTTAAACTGGTGGGTTCAAACAACAGTCACACTTTACTGGATCATCTGTTGGTACGTTCTCCATTGAAAGCTGTTTTTAAAAAATAAGTCTCAAACAATAGCCAGCATGAACCAAACAAATGCTGATTGTTACTAAAGGCAAAGGGAGGCAGATCACCTCTTCACAGTAGATTAAAGATTATGTACATTTTGCACTTATTCCATCTGTACAGCGAGCCATGCAGATTTTTCTTCACTCGTAGAGCTGAGCGTCCAAAGAAGAACATGTGGAACCTCTGAGCAGGACGTTTGCTTTTACAGTATTAACCCCAAACAATACAAACTGTGTGTTGAACTCACAGAAAAAGAAAACTATTTCCACCACACCTTTGCCAAACAATTCTGGATTCTGTATGTATACGTGCTTCTTCTGACCTTTTTATTCCTTTTGCTGTCTTCGGTCTGTTTGTACTGATAAGATTCAATTTGCATGCGTCTCGTTCCTTTAGAATATGTTTCCAATGCAGGTGTCAGAAGCACTGGTGACTCATTCCCACACGCTTCACTTTCACAGTCTCACTCTCATAGTGGAGCAAAACACTGTAGGCTTATTTTAGGAGAGAGCAGCATGCCAGGGTTAAGGCAACACACTTTAAGTTGTGTGGGTGTGGCGGTGTGGGTGTGTGTTGAGTGTGGGTGTGTTCGTTCCACCTCGCCTCTGAGCATGGTCTCCTGTGCTTCCTCCTGACAGAAGTGTTACTACTGTAAGAAGCGGATGAAGAAGGCGGTGGGCTGCTGCGTGCAGTGCTCCCACGGCCGCTGCCCCACCGCCTACCACCCCACCTGCGCCCAGGCTGCCGGAGTCCTCATGCAGCCCGAGGACTGGCCCTTTGTGGTGCACGTCACCTGCTGCCGGCACAAAGGGCCCGCTCAGATTGAGGTAAGCTCCTTGGGATCCATTCACCTCCTGATGCTCCTGTCTTCACTGACAGTGAAACTACATGTGCTTTCCTGACTCTCTCGTCTGACAGCGCAATAAGGCAGCCATGCACGAGCTGACTGTGGGACAGAAGGTGATATGCAAGCACAAGAACGGCCGCTACTACCAGTGTGACGTGGTGCAGCTGTCTAAAGAGACGTTCTACGAGGTCAACTTTGACGACGGTTCCTTCAGTGACAATCTCTTCCCCGAAGACATCGTGGTAGGTCTCGCTAGCAGAACTCAAGCTCATGTAAAATGTGTGCTTTTCGTTTAAGAAAGTACATTAAACCTTCTATTGTGTCGTTTGGTATATTTGGAACTATTTTAGCCGTGTTTCACTTATGTTTACGTGTATCTTGAAGTATTTGTATTGGAAGCTCCAATTGAATAAACTTCCTCAGGTAAGCAAGTTTCCTTTCAACCTGACCATCTCAGGTCTGAGTCATTAAAATCTGCTAGAAAAGGGCAGACACTTTACAAAAAAATTATATATTTGATGAACCATCTGTCAATCAAAGTCCTATTGTAGGCAGTCAGGAGAAAAGAAAACCTCGCTGTGATGGTCTGCTCTTTGTCGACACACACACCTAAGCCACGCCCGTAGCTGCCATTAGCCCCTCCTTCTTTTGAATGACGGAAACACCTTTTAAGTTTTGACAAAGCAAACATGTAACTAGCTGATCAGCTGTTTCTGCTGTTGTCCCGCACATATTTTCAGAACGTACCATGAATGTTTGTCTTTGTGGACAACTCTGCTGATCCTCGCTGACGTGGAGGAACAATTCAAACTTTCCTATTTCAGACAAATCCTTGAAGAGCTCTCTCCGTTGTTCTCTTGGAGATGTTTGTTTACTCGTCCTGCTTGCTGTTCAGTCGGCAGCCTGCAGCTCACCTTGCTGAACTTACTTTTTCCTTTTCTTTTTAATTTCAAAAGTTTGCTTGAAATTGAACAATCGAGCTAAATGTTAAACAATCTATATTTTCTATATTTGTTGAAAAAGTGTATGTCGGGGACATTAGTAGTTGTTCTGTTCAGTTTCAGTTTCAGAACAAAACTTGTATTGATGATATCCCTAACCCTCCAAAGCCAGCGGTGATCACCAGTTGATGCAAACACTTGTCCATTTCCACGACACTAATTCAAAGAGTGGTTTTATGTGTTCTGTTTTTACTCCTCCTCCTGCTACCAAGAATGAAAGTCAACACATTAAATGTTGTTGTTTTTTTAAATGTTGTGTCGACATTTAATATGAAAAACACAAGTGTTGATTGTGGTTTGATATGGATCGGGTAGGAATTGACATTTAGATTTTGTTTTGTCCTTTTAGAATCGAGACTGCGCTCAGCTGGGCCCGCCCCCCCAGGGAGACGTGGTCCAGGTGCGGTGGACAGACGGCCTTGTGTATGGGGCCAAGTTTGTGGCAGCGCACGCCATCCACATGTACCTGGTAAGATCTCTGTTGTGTCACACGACTAGGACCACGACAAGTGCATATGATGAATTAATGGCAAACAATATCTCTATTTATTTGGAAAAGCCCCCAGATATCTGTCTTTATATTGTTAAACATGGCTTTAAAGCAATAGATGCTGAGAGGTGCATTAGAGTTCAATGAAGCGTTTTATTCCCTAAATGTGGCTGGAACATGTCATATAATTTGAAATTATCTAAAGTGATGGATTAAATTTGACACTTAGATAGATAGATCTATCTATCGATCGATCTATCGATATAGTTATAGATAGATAGATATATCCTAATACATTCTGTTCATGAAACAAGCCATTTATAAGGGCTCGTGAAATTCACTACAGCAGGTTTAGGATGTAGGAGCAGCTCCTATGTGACCTGACTGATGCAGAAGCTGGTAGAGGCAAAGTGTCTTAAGACCTGCATTCTCTCTGCTGACCACCAGAGGGCGACATAAGGCATTACCACCATGACATCGGGACTTGTCCCATCTATTCCAGCAAGTGCTCCTGAATCGAAAGATTTCCCCATTAAATGAATTTAAGGGAGTGTGTTTGAAATAATCCTGACATTATATTTCCTGCGTTTCGTGAGCGCAGGTGGAATTTGAGGATGGCTCTCAGCTAACAGCCAAGAGAGACGACGTCTACGCTCTGGATGAGGAACTACCGAAGAGAGTCAAATCCAGACTAGTACGTGCAGCAAAAACCTCACACTTAGACTCTTTTATCTACCTCACATATAGTTTTTGATTAAAAAGATGTCTGCCATGCGGCCTTGTGCTTGTCTCCACAGTCTAAAGCATCAGACATGAGATTTGATGGCATCTTTGAAGAGAAGGAGATCATCAAGCAGTCCAAGAGGCAGAGGGTCATCAACTCACGTTACAGGGGGGACTACATAGAGCCTGTGATCTACAGAGCCATCATGGAGTAGCCATTGCTCCGCACACGCACACGCACACACACACACACACACACACACACACACACCACCAGCACTGACAGACTGAACTGTGCTCACTGTAACCTTAACCTAGCAGCTAGCCACTGAGAGTGTAGCTCCAGATGACTTCGAACTGTTCTTCATTTTTATTTTATTTTACTTTTTTTTTACCATCTTTGTTAACTCAAACAATAATTTAGTTTGCTTTGTTTGACTGCGATCAAAGGAACATCAGTTCTGTCAGTTCCGTAGGACTCTGCACACTCTGCATAATAGTAGGAAGCAATAAAAAAATTGGCATTTGTTCAAGAAAGTAGCATTTTGATTTTAATGTTAAATGAATTGCTCTGAACTAAACAATTTGATTACCTCTGGCACATATGTGTTTAAGTTTAGAAATAATATCTCCCCTGTTTTACTTCTTTCCTGCTGCATTCTGATACAAGCCCGACAGGTATCACAGGTATTAAGTTGTGCCTTAACATGGCTAAATAAATGCTTTCAAACTAACATCTTTATTGCAACTATTCCTTTTACAGTTTTTTGCTTGAAAGTAAAAGAAAGACTAAAACAATGAATGTTTATTCATTTTCTATTGATTTGACTAATTGATTAATTTACTCGGCATTCAGCTGTAAAGACGTTGCCCTGATACCTGCCAGGCTGTACTTTTGCCCCTCTTATATCACAGACCCGACATGAGTAGTACTCTGCTTGTCTTCTTCTTTTCCTTTCACTGAAGTACTCTTGTGGTGGATTGCTATTAGCTCGCTTGGCTAAATTAGCTATACCCAGTCCTTTTTGTTCTGTCTACTCCATTCAAATAGAATAGGAGTAGAACGGACATTCCCATATAAATTAATGTAGCAGGATGGTCAGAGCGTTTTTATATGTAGCGTCGCCATTGTAGCCAGCTAACTATTGTATAAGCTAAACCAACTTATTGCAAATGGTGGACTGGCTGGGGGGAAGTTTTGCATTAAGGACTAAATCGAGTAGTGGAATAACGTCACAAAGCATGGAGTCTTAACAACTTCCTCCACACACAGCATAGGAAAACACAATGCTATCAACAGAGAAGTGTAGCATTAAAGCATGGTGGGATTAGGAAGCTAGCTAACTAGTGGACAGCTGTCGAGTTAGCTAGCTTTTCTTTTAGTTCTGTTGTAGAAAAAATGGTACAATGTCCGTTTTACCCCCATCTTATTTGTATGATCTGCTCCCAATGAATATTAATTATCTTGATAATAAATTCACAGACGTAGATACATTTCTTTACATTTACATACAAGCAAACCAATAGAAGCGCTATCTCAACACAACTGGAAGAAACGTCCTGCGAAGGTACCAAATGAGTCAAGTAGCAGAGCTCCATGCTAACGCTAGGCAACCTGATCCGTCATCTTGCTGAAAATCTTATTGGCTTTACGACCCTTAAGTTTAATAACGTCATTGAACTTGAGTAGATATAACCAGTCAGAGTCTTTACAGGAAAACAACGTTGTGCTAGTATGATCCTTTTAGATGATAGCAGGACTCCACCCAAAGCGTTACAATCCGTTAGCTACTCGCCGCGTGTGGCCTTGGACGATGCGCAGAACGTTTGTACCTGTAATCCTAAAAGGTGCCCGCCATTTCTTCAAACAATGAAGTTACAGGGAGATTATTTTTAACAGCAAACAAACACATGCATACAGAAAAGTACTGAAACTAATTGTTTTTCTATCCTACTGTAGGTCTAGAACCTTTCTTTACCAAGACCAAATCTGTTCTTGTTTTGATACCTTACTCTGAGAAAATTTCAGATCTTTTTAAATTTGGAAAATTTTTATGGATGTGAGCGTCGGAAAAGGGAAGGGAACACTTTTTAATGTTAACACAAGAACATTGGAAAAGGTTCTGAGTGAAGTATACATGATTACTAATCTGACCACATACTCGCCGACAGCTTTTTCTGCTCGGTGCTACAAGATGCATTCAGTGTGTAACCAAGAAACTTCAAAAGTATAATCTACCCTTTTTAAAGTGGACATCAATATTTCAAAAAGAATTAAAGAATTTTGTAAACAATGTTTACAAAAGAAAACCAGATGATCGAAACAGAAACGTTTGGTTGAGCGTGGCATTAGTGACAGAATAATCCTGTCTTACTCGCTTTTTTCTGGGCTGTCAACTGCAATTTGAAGCTCTAAAAAAAGATAGCAAGTGGCCTTTGAGTTGAGATTATTCTGTTAATCATGTGACCAAGATATGTTTTGGGCTGTGAGTTTGAAGCACAGACAGACGGAGCTCCTAAGTGGAAAGCTGCAGAACATTTTTTACTGAATAGTTTTGTTGTTTGAAAGAATCCCCCGACCACTTCACACACCTGTGAGTAGGAACGTTTACCACAGCATTCTGGACCACATGATTGTGAACAATAGACAGAAAATATGAATAATATATGGATGGAATACTTAGTTAAGTAGGAGCAATGCCATTAACCCCTGATGCCTCCTCTTTACCTGTAACAATGAACAGCATTCCTTTCATTTACAAAAACTCAGTATAGCTTGTTTTACCAGCCTATTTATTAAGGTGCTTTGACAGTCAATTACAGGAACGCTGCGACGGTCGAGGTTGACGGTGTATGTTCTATTTTTTCTACAGTACATAGACACATTTTAAAGAACCCGGTCAGATTTGTAATGTGCTTTGTCTACCCAACTGTTCCCTCACTCTTCTACTGAAAGTTGTGCATCGCACTTTTATTTAAGTCCAGTTTGCGAGGATGTTTTAAGAATAATTTGTTTTGCTGCCATTGCCTATTTGTAAAAGTTGTTAGAATGTTAATTGTGGGTTTTATAAAATGTCTTACGGATTGCTCATTGGTCATATTGCACTAGTTACGGGACGCGGTGGCCTTCGGGTGTCATCCTGCACCCGGGAGCTCGTTCTCCTTGTGACGGGAACGGCCGCTTCCAGTCAGTCGCTGACGATCCAAGGACCCGGCTTCATCAGTTCAGTGGAGAATGCATTTATTTTATTCATAAAGTATCAACAGAGTTATACATGGGGGGGATTTTCTATTCTATTTTATGGCGTTGTTTTGTAAAACATGCTCTGTGTATTTTTCACAGCAACCTGTGAAGTGTAAATGTCATGTAGTCTATTTTCAGATGTTACCGTTGATCAGGAGACGAGTCTGTTCTCGTCTCCTGAAGAGAAAGAACTGAAGCAACTTGTCAAATGAATTTGTTTCAGTAAAGAAATTTGCTTCAGCGCTATTTGCCTTCATTCTGAGTTTCTTTTGGTTTTGGCTCAATTGTGAATGTATTGTAATGTATAATGTTGGTGGTCAAAAGTCACAAAACATAACTGCACAGTGTAGTGACTTCTAACATAATTAGTTAAAATGGATGTTCTATTCATGACAATTTCCCAGCGTTGTCTAAAGGATGAAATGAAGAGACAGCCTCGGGTGTAAAGGCAGTAATTTTTGATAATATTTCTTGGTGCCAGTTTTACCTTTTTTAATGTACTTTTTGCTATGAACATGGAAGAAGAGTTGCATCATGGGAAACCTCTGTAGGCTTCTGCGAGTGAATAACGGCAACTCCTTCCAACGTGGATAAATAAATAACTAATTGCAGAAGACCTTAACTGTTCATTACTTGTTTGCAGTAATAATCTAATCAAACGATGCAGAGCTTCTGAAATGGAGTTTCTTGTTTCTAGTCATTACAGTCTGTTGGCACCATTTACGGATCACAGAGCTGTGGAATAGCACCCAGATTGTAAACTACACTAACATTGAGATAGTTTGAATGGCAAGTATTGTAGTGTAGTTTAGGCTTAATGTTGGTGTTAGGGTTAATGTTACTTTAGTTCATAGTTCATGTTAATGTGGAAGCACAGTCGTGGAGGTGGCGGCAGTAGGTAGTGCAGCGCAATGCAAAGTGCATCCAGCGACCCACGGCTCATTCATCAACCACAAGGTGTAGCAACCTTCTGCACCTTCTCTACTGGGCTAAAGTACATGGACCAGAAGATCAGAGGGAGGTCCAACATGTTCTGTTTGCTGATGGAGAGCCATACCAAGAGCGCTTCACTAGAGGGTCATATTATTTCTTACCTTTCAGGGCTTAATAAGTTTATATATTTGGTCTTGCCAGAAAACAAAATATAGGCCTATTAAATGAATAGTCTTTATTCACTTACAGGTTTAACAATTGGTCAAAAAACGTCAATTCTAGATGTTAACTTTTGCTTCATCAGTCATCTAGTGATTATTTACATAAAAACACAACAGCTAAATGACTTCATAAAGTCATCAATATCTCACTAAAAATAAATCGTGTACGTCAATAAACCAAATAACTTCTCTGATGGACACATTCCTTCTCCTTAGAGAAGTTTACAGGAAGAACAGAAGCTAACGGACGTGAGCAGCTCTAAACCACATAACAATCCTTAGTTTCATGAACAGAGTTGTCAATATTATACTCCACTTCTGTCAATAAATTGCACCTCGATCCTACACACTGTTCCATTAAGGAGCAAGCGAGGACACATAGACATGGACAAGCGGTGCTGGGGATCCAACCGCCGATCCTCTGAAGGAAGACCCTGCTTACCACTGAACCGGTCTGATGTAAAGACCGTGACGATGAAGAAGACGTGTGAGACGCCAGCCCTCCAGGTTTCCTCAGTTGTATCTTAATGTCTACTGTCACTCTAACTGGAAGTTTAATAAATGATTCAAAGTCAAACTCACACTATATTGTTTTATTTTACAACTGAGCCATTGTGCAGTGAACAAACTTAATATTACATTTGATAAAAAAACAAAATACGCAGTGTCACAAAGCAAAGTACTAGAAATGACTCATAACTTTGTACAGTGTTGACACGAAGCGTTTCCTACATATTGCTGACATGGTCTGCCATCGTGTCTGTAGAACTCCAGCCTTTAACCAGGAGAACACAGAATGGACGAAGCTTCTTCAGGGCAGCGTTCCACGTGTCGGGGTCTCGGTCTCCCGGGTTCACCCTGAGGTCAAGGGTCAGCCGGTGAGGTGGAGGATGTGCCCTCAGCCTCTGAGCAAACTCCAGCAGCTCAGCAGGCCGGATGAAGTTGGAGCTGTTGAGGACAAAAGGCAGTGAAAGTCCACATGGAGCATAAGCCCCCAAAAGGAGCTGAAGGAGCTGACCAGCTGCCATTGATAAAACTACTAGTGGAAGAAGTACTTTATCACCATTACAAAACAACACTCAGTGACAAGTACACATCCTTACGTCAGTACAAGTATGTCAGTATATAATCAAGTAAATGACATGAAGTATATCAGCAGCTCAGACTCACCTGATGTCTAGGCGCTTCACGGAGCTCGGCGAGGGGCCTGAAAACATGTCCGCCAGCACACACACATTCTTGGCTGTTGACACAGATGAAAGTGAAAGTCAACATTGATCAACACAAGTGAATATTTCACTTGCTGCACGATTTAGAGATGCACCAAATGAGCTGTGTGTTTGTTTCCTCTTAATGAATGCATAGAGGGACCTTTATAGCTCCTAAATGCCAGTGTACTGTAGTGCTCAGCAGCTAGCTCTTCCGCTGTACTGTAGTGCTCAGCAGCTAGCTCTTCCACTGTACTGTAGTGCTCAGCAGCTAGCTCTTCCACTGTACTGTAGTGCTCAGCAGCTAGCTCTTCCACTGTACTGTAGTGCTCAGCAGCTAGCTCTTCCTCTGTACTGTAGTGCTGAGCAGCTAGCTCTTCCACTGTACTGTAGTGCTCAGCAGCTAGCTCTTCCACTGTACTGTAGTGCTTAGCAGCTGCTAGCTCTTCCTCTGTACTGTAGTGCTGAGCAGCTAGCTCTTCCTCTGTACTGTAGTGCTTAGCAGCTAGCTCTTCCTCTGTACTGTAGTGCTTAGCAGCTAGCTCTTCCACTGTACTATAGTGCTAAGCAGCTAGCTCTTCCTCTGTACTGCTGTAGTGCTTAGCAGCTAGCTCTTCCTCTGTACTGTAGTGCTTAGCAGCTAGCTCTTCCTCTGCTTACCCAGTCGATTCTGAGCCAGGCTGAGCGTGTGCAGGCAGGGCAGCGCCTTCAGAGCCGCCACCAGCTGCTGCAGACTCTCCTCCTTGTCGCTCCACTGGTCAGCGAGGCGGCAGTCATTGAGGCGCAGCTCTGAGGAGGAGACGTGAAGTCAGCGGGCTTCCTTCTAGGGACCAGACTCATGACCATGCGAGCCCATTCTGATGTTCTTACCTTCCAACTTGCAGTTTCTTAGTAGATTTAGGATCTCGGGGAGACAGTCTGACAGCTTCAGGTCCTCCAAGTTGAGACTCCTCAAGAGGGGATTTGACTCTAAAAGTTTAGGGATTCAAATTGGTTTAGAATCTAACATACATGGAGCAGGCTGATATTAGCTCGGTGTAGATCCACCTGTGCCTGTCTTTATGCCAACTGATGAGTAGCACAAAATCAATCAATCCATCATTCACATTCGGTGAAGGTTTGGTTTCTTGCCTGGAGGACAGTGTGTGTGTGTGTGTGTGTGTGTGTGTGTGTGTGTGTGTGTGTGTGTGTGTGTGTGTGTGTGTGTGTGTGTGTGTGTGTGTGTGTGTGTGTGTGTGTGTGTGTGCGCGTGTGTTGATGTAATAGAGGAAGACTGACTCATGTATGCGTTTTTATTAGTTTAAGGACAGTCAATGGAGCTCTTTGGCACTGAGAAAGAAGGTAGATCAACCTCTGATATTTGAAAAATACACCGGACTGGCTGTCAAGATGTCAATTCTCTACATTTACTACACTTTGTCTGTCAAAAGTAGAGAATGCTCTCTACATGAGGAAAATCCCCCAACAGGGTGCTTTGTGTACTTTCTGAGAAGGCCTGGTCACTCCCCCTGTGGTGAATCCAGTATTACCTGAGAGAGTGGTGAAGAGCTGACTTAAAGAGGAGCCGGTTGGTAACCTCATCCCGCTGAGGTGAAGAGCGCTGAAATGTGGAGCGCGCCTCAGCACCGACGTGACGAAGTGCAGATCTGTCTGGAGCTCGGCCACTTTGATGTCCAGCTTCTCCAGGGGGAGCAGCCCTGCTGGGTGAGGAGACAGTTACACCCTTCAGCATGAGAGGAATCGCATATAAAACCCAGTGTCATTCTGCTGTTATGATCCATTTTGAACTAAAGAATTCGGAACTGTTTAGGTCTACATTAAGATAACGTCACATGATTTTAGCTGTCGCTTGAATCCACTTTGAGTTCACTCAACCTCCTGGAATGTAGGACAGACAGATAAGAAAACCTCAACGGCCACCTTTCAAAGATTTGGCCTCCAGCAAACCCCAGACATTCCCTGAACACACCTCAATACAGAATGTGTTGCTGAGGTTCATCTCTGAACACACGTTTAAACCCTGCCCAGTAAAGTAGAATAGTGAAGTAGCACCTGACTTGTCCGGCTCCACAGTCCTGGAATGCGGTAAGGGCAACCGCTCCCACATCAAAGTCTGGATCTCTGCGTGCAGGGACGTCAGGTGGGGGCTTGCGTCCAGCAGGACCTCCACCAGTCGGGTGCACGGCAGGACGCTGATGCTCAGCTCGATGAGAGAGCTGCGGGCGCTCTCCGAGAGCTGCTTCAGGGCCCGGGCCAGCGACAACACATCAGAGTCTCTGAAGGTCACTGCACAAAGAGTTAGAACAAACTATTCCTGCACTGCACAACTCAATGATGCTGTCAGATCCGCCTGAAGAAATGTATTCAATAGCAGCATCGTCCACAACTTTACTTGTCTCTGCAGTGTAAAGGGAGAGTATTGCTGTTTTGAAGTGGGGTTGTATGTGCTGCTTATCCATAGCCAGTGTACTAGCTTCTGGAGACGGCACAATTAGAGACGGCCATTCTGGAGATGACACTACTGTAAACGGCACTACTGGAGGATGGCACTACTGTAGACGGCCGTTCTGGAGACCGCACGACTGGAGACGACACTACTGGAGGACGGCACGACGGCACTACTGGAGGACGGCCTAAAATCCATCATCATTACAGGTAAAATACAACGATACATGTTCTGCACAGACGACGCTCAGTTGTATAATTTAAGGTTCAGTTTCAGAACCTTAAACAATACAACTATATCCCTATAAATGTCCATGGAGATGTTGGTCTAGGTCCACCCGATACAATGAGTTAGCTTAAGTTTGTGTCTACAAAAATACAAAAGAAATGTATCAATCAAGGGCAACAACGAATACAATACAGCAACGCGCCAACAAAGGTAGCGAGCAAAAAGACTGTGGTCTACTTTTGCAAATGTTTTGAGGAAGGGCAGGAACTTCTACCATTGCAAGAGGACATTCATAGACCTTAAAGTGTCCCATGGAGTCAAAGTCCATGTAAGACCGGGGCGCCCCCTCGCCCCTAAAACTTACCGACATGTTAATTAGCAAACTTACAAAAGCTGTGAAGAGTTAGAGAGCGAAGGCAGAAGAAAGTGGGCAGGGCAGAGTTCAGCACTCGGAGGGAGTCAGACCCACACTGCCTGATGTCCAGACAGTCGATTCGTCCCCATGGACAAGCTCCCGTTGGGGGGCCGCCACACGGGGTGAAGGTCCGACAGAGAATCTGAGGGTCCAATGTAAAGTTTGCTTTCCCAGATTCCTCCGCAGAGTCCAATTTGGAGCGTTTGCAGGGAGTGACTAGATCCTCTGAAGCCCTGGTCCCGAGACCTGAACCGCAACTGGTCCTTTCTGCACTGGCTGAAGCGGCTTGAGAGACGCAGCTCGCCTTCCTGCTGTTCAGCAGGTCCTTGAGGTCGGGGTTCACGTACTGAGATCCCCTGCCATGTAGGATCCAGGCCAGCACTATGGGACACTGCACGTGTACCACGACTTTTTTGGCCACCCCGTGGTCAAGCAGGCGATGGAGGACGTACAACGCCGTCTGCGTCCTCCTCTTTGATATATCGATGCTCTGCGATATGCCAACACTCCAGATGCGCTTCTCCAGGAGGTTCAGCAGAGGCCGGCGCTCGGCGGTCAAACTCTCAACTGGTGTAGTAAGCAGGAAATGTTTAATACATTTGGCTGCCGCCCACAGGAAGGACGGCGTGTTCAAATTTGTGATGTTCCTCTTGACGAAGGGGTTGGTGAAGCCGTAGAATATGAGAGTGAAAAGCAGTCTCATCACTTCGTGTTTTGCCTCTTCTTCTGTGTCAAAGTCTGTGACCTGAAACGTAACACAGGACACATGATCACGTCTGGGTTCCTGTGGCACTACAGTACGAGATGGGGTTCATTAAAGACATTAGCACCTACATGGTTCGGTCCACACATGTCCTGCAGGACTCCAATCCACCCAGAGTGAGTTGACAACCCTGAGACAAAGCCAACGGCAATAAATTACACATTTAATGGTGAATCAAAGTCAAAACGGAGGACACTTTCTTGTTGCACTTCTGTTACCTCTCTGGTTGAGGGAAGGCTGGAGCTCATCCAGCTGACACACAGTCAGATGAGGAAGAAGATCCTTAATGAGAGGCGTAGGAAGACCTGCAGTGGGACAGATCGGTACACTTTAGGACGTCCCAACAGAGGACACCAAACCAAACCCTCATCACGGGACTGCACCAAACCAAACCTCACCATGCGACCGGCACACGCTGAGCAACTCAACTGAAAGCATTTCCCAGGCATTGGAACTGATAATAATCCATGCAGCGAGCAGCCTGTAGTCTGAGATGGTAACATTATGTCTCTGTGACGTTACATAGAGAGCAAGGGAAGAAGGCCAGCTGTTAACGTGACCAATAAAGCAGAGTCACATAATTTAGGAGGAACCTCTTGAATGACAATTCCTGGGTAATGGTAATAATATATAATATGATCAATAATAATAATGCCACAACGTGCCATCTAATGCTAGATCATAAACGCAGCAGTTGATTTCTTCTCCACCAGCTTCACGAGCTTCACGTCAGTGGAACGAGACACCGGTAAACTTACCGAGGACCGCCTCACTGCCCACAGCCGCGAAGTGTCTCCTGACGGCCTGGAGGCACGTCTGCTTGAGGCTCGGCGCCGCCACCTCCGGGGCGTCCGTCATGTTCTGCATCGCTGTGCGTTATAATGTACTGACGTCACATCCGTTACGACGCGACCGTAAACGTTAACCGGCGGACACAGCCCCGGTGACGTCTACAGGTGGCCGGTCCCGCTAACCGCCGGTCTTCTCTCCTCTTCCCGGTGTTGTGGTCGCTGGCAGCCGCATTACCTCATCACCGCCAGCGGTTTGGGTTCTTTTTCTTTGGTCTTAATAGTGGGCTAATACACCAGGGTGAAAGTGAAACACCGCCATCTCCTGTACGCCCCAGTATCGCACCCTAACTATATGGAGAGGCACAATCCGAATATGACACCTGGTTCCTATAAATACGGCGAAAAAAAAACTCCCGCCACTGCTTTTGTCCTCGTTTTAATCTTTGCTTTACTGCGGTTGATTCTTTGTCTCACTAAAGCCTATATTTATGTCAACAAAATGATTGTTTTGTGCATTTTTTTTGCAAAGGTATCTGCTAAAGAAAAAGTTGTGTTCCAGTCAAAATATCTGTCTTAGGCGATAGAGTGCTTCAAACTAGACAGTGAAAACTAACCTGAGTCTCTTCTATGATGGTCAAAGTGACCTCCGAGTGGTCAGCGTCTCCTCCAGGTCACCTGATGGAGAGGCTGATGCCTTCCCCAATCTGGAGGTTTTAACTGTGACACCGCTCCAATGTTGCTCGGTCCTTGAGTAACAATTTATAATTTACAACCGGAGAATCAATGTATCACGTACCTATATCTATATAGAGTTGATGGCTTAATAGAAAGTGATAAACCATAAACATGTATTAATAATGAATGTCTTGTTTTTTGGAACCATAAGTGACATTAGGTAAATACACAGAGTGCTGAAAGACAGTTTAAAGTGATCAAATTAAAATGAACTTTTACTAGCTAAACAACCTACTAGAAAAAGGGTTAACGTTCTGAGACCAAACACATACTGACATCACAGTGGCAGCAACCTGTCAATCCCACGTGCACACCTGGACAGGTCATTTACCAGAGGAGGTGATTGCTTTCATGATGGATACAACACAAATTATTCTCCTTTACTTTAATCTTTTTTTAAAAAATACATCAGAACAACTGAATAACAAATAAATATCAGGATATACGGTGCATGTGGTCGTGTGATAGTCTTTTGATCTTTCCCGCTATACGACACCCTTCTGGTCCTCGTGAGAGCGCTGGTGGAAGACGAATGAGACGGCGGCGTCCCACGAGGCTTTCAGCACCTGGTCCCTCAGGCCCTTCTTGTCGAAGCAGTGGTTCCACTGGGAGAGGTTGCTGGTGCAGTCGGAGTCGTCTGGAGGAGGCCGGACCTCCCTGCCGTTCACACAGCGGCGACAGCGAAACCTGACATTACCGCAAGGAGGAAGAGGATGAGCCCGGTTCAATACATTACATACATGTATGACCAAACGTTACGAACTACTTGTGACCAAACGTTACCAATTCCTTGTGATCTAATGAAAACCACTGTGGGTTATACTATACTGTGTATGAGCGTGAATCTGTGAAAAGACTTTCAATGAAAGCCGTAATATGATACGTGGAGATGTAATACAAGGTGAGAGTTGTAAAAACCAAAGACGTGGACGTAGTCATGGTGATGTCACCCGTTTGTTTGTGGACTGATGTCATGAAGCCTCCAGTTTGCCATCTTACGGCCGCTGTCATGTTATTGTTTTTTGCAACCAATGAACAGAAGCCATATTTGGAATGTGCAGGAGTGACATGAAGACTGGCCCAATCCCAATTTACTAAATGAACATCAAGCTGTGTTAACTGAGGGAATACATCAAGAGAGGAGTCATTTATATAGACGTTTATACAACCAGAGGAGTCGCCCCCTGGTGGACAGGGGAGAGAATGCACACTTTAAGACACTTCCTCATGAGCAGAACTGGAAGTTCCCTCCTGGTACAGACTCTTATTTTATTTTTCAACTAGCATTTCAGCATCAGCATAATCACCCTTTGTAACTCCTGGTATGTGACTTTGAAACTATAAGAGCCAGTTGGGGTCTAGCAGTAATGATATCAATCAGTATGTTAAATTATATCTTTTTTATGACCCAGGGTTTCAGCACAGATTTCACATGTCCTCAAAAGGTTGTATCACACACACTTGAAATCAAATTTTAAAAAAGGTTCCGCGCAGTATCAGTCACGTACCGGTCATGCGTGTCGCTGGTGGTCTCCTCGTTAAGGGTGAAGAGTTCTCGGAGCTCGCCCAGGGAGAAGTGGCGCTCCACGTCCTGCTCCTCGTCCACCACGCAGCTGCTCAGGGCCTTCTTGTGGGCTTGCCTCTGGAGGATCTTCTCCTCGATCGTCCCGGTCTGCCATCACACAATCACACGCTCAAAACGGAGCCAATCCGTGCTGCCATGACACACTCATTACAAGATCCTAAACTGTGTTGAAAGGTTGAATTAGGACAAATATTACTGTATACTGGCTAAAAAAACCTTAGGCATTAAATGTGCAACATGTAATACCTGGCCACATGCTCCACACAAATAGAGGGAAGAATTTCCCCTCTACTACTGGGTCCATATGACCAAAATGAATCAGTTATCAGTAATCAGTTATGTAACAAAAAGCCAACTACTAACCCTTCTTCAGCAGCAGGGTAAGACAAAAAATTCAACCAAACTGCTGAAACTCTGAGACTGACTGGGTGGCTGTATGTTGCTGTACATTTGTTTATAGGATTAAATCCAAAGTGGCAGAACTGAAAAAAACAAAACACTCATAATTTCATTTTGTTCTTCCAGGAGACTTTGGAGGAAGAGGAGAGCTGGTTAACCTGCTCCTTTCAGTAGACATCTAAAGTTAGTAAAGCTCTTTGCGTTCGGGCCAAGTCTTACACGTTGCACCTTTAAGAGGTGTTTATGTCAGCGTGCATCTGGAGCTGTGTGGAACTGACAGAGAGCAGTCTGTAGATGTAGCAGGTCTTCTTCTGGCCGTCTCTCCACACGCGTGCCATCGCCTGCTCGTCGTTGGCCGGGTTCCAGTCCGGATCGAACATGACGAGGCGATTAGCGCCGATCAGGTTCAGCCCACATCCCCCGGCCTTGCTGCTCAGCATGAAGATGAACTCTGGACTCTGAGACAACAGATGGAGGCAGACATAGTTCAGCTGTTTTTTGTTTTTTAAACCTCAGCGTTGTTTAAAACAGAGTTTGTCAACTCACAGATGGACTGTTGAATCTTTCTACAATCTTGGCTCTTTTCTTGATGGACATTGTGCCATCCAGACGAACATAGAGGTATCTGCAAAAGACCAAGAAGAGAGTTCTTTAACTGACAAATCCTATAATACAGACAGTTAAATGTTGGTAGCCAAAAAGTTACCTTCTAGATCTGCACAGCTTTTCAAATAGGTCCAGTGTTTGAGTGTAGTTGGAGACGAGCACCACCTTGTCACTGGATGTGGTCCTTGTCATTGCCAGAATGTAATCAAGAACCAGCATTTTCCCTGGAATAAAGAAAACAATACATTACCAAAAAATAGAAGGATGAGAATTTTTTCTGTTAATGTTTAAGCATGCACCACAAAGACTGTATCAATCCTACAATAATGGTTGCAGCAGAATCATATTACCACCAAAGAAAAATTGGTCCAAGTCAAAGTCTTTGTGGTTTTGAAGCATTCGCCATCTTGGATTTTGTCGTTCCCATTTTATTTTTTTGGCAACTGGTAATTGGAAGTGACCATAGTTGGTGAGTGGAGGTGCGACGTAAAGACACCTTGTAGCGCCGCCCTAAAGCATCCCCTACTTTATGGTCTGTTTGACTTTAAATGACCATAATTTACTAAATGATCATGCTGTATTGAAGAAGACCTGAAACTAGAGATTAAGACATAAACTCATGTTTACAATGTTTGCTGAGGGAATACATCAAGAGAGGAGTAGAGTCATTCATATTGACTTCTATACAACCAGAAGAGTCGCTCCCTGGTGGTCAGGAGAGAGAATGCAGCTTTAACACATTAAGCATAGACTTCTATACACCAGAGGAGTTGCCCGCTGGTGGACAGGAGAGAGAATGCACACTTTAAGACACTTGCTCAAGAGCAGAACCAGAGGTTCCCTCTTGGTACAGAATCTTATTTTATCTCTCAACTAGACAGATTTGTTTTTTAACCACAATTAAAATGTTGTTTTTGAAGGGCTAAAAGTCAACAAAGAAGCAGAACACTTCATCAAAAGGTATCCATTTTGTTTGTTTAAACTGCATACAAACAGAACATTTAAAGCATAGTGATGGTATTAATACAATTTTCACAAAACAATTATTGTGGATAACGATTTTATCATAATATCTCAAGAAAGAATAATAACAATGCCATCAGTCAAATTCATCTGAACTTTGATTCTGCGTTCTATCTCTGATAATTAATTACACTTCAGATATAAAGAGAGTCTGAAACTGTACATAAGCATGAAGTAAGAGGCGCAGGACTATTTTCACGATCTTATCATTGTGTAAATTACCAACACAACTTCCATATGACCTTTGAGAGGTTGTGAATGAGCCATGCATACTGCCCCATCCAGAGATGCAACCAGCCCAAACGAGAACCTGTCATGACCTGAACCTGTCAGACTTCAAAGAAGACACAACCAGTGGCTTCTTTTTAAGCCGTTCATGAGGCGGCCACAGCTCTTAAGATGGGCAGCCAGTTATTCTCCCTCTCTTTGACCAAGTCACTTCAAATGGATACTGTCATAGGAAAAGTCACTAGGAGATGATCTCATCATCAGAGTGTTTGGTGTTCTCACCAGAGAGCTGAGGCTCCACGGCCTTAGTGCAGTATCCGGGTGGAAACAGCTCCAGCGCCCCATCAAAGCCCTCTGCACCCGCCACACACTTCTCATAGACGAGAGCCGGGTCTGGAAGGCACAACGCTGGTTAGGGGTTTCTGCCGCGCGGTAGAGGATTTTACACTTGCTTGCATTTGGTTCAAACACACTTACGGTTGCACAGTTTCTTGAGCGATGTGATGGAAGACAGGGAGGAGACACTGATTTTGCCCTCTTGTAAGCTCTCAATGGGTTTGGCCTGTCGCAGAAAGTGCTTATAGAGCTCCGACTGCAGAGGAGTCAGCCTGCAGGGACGCGGTCACACAGTGTTGAAATCTATATCCTTCAATACAATATTGTATTTGAACCCACAATACGTATGAGCAGTGGCTGGGGACGTGCCTGGAGCAATATTTCTTGATCAAATAAAAGGTTTATATTTAAAAACATGTTTTACTCAAAATAAGGGATTTATAAAGTTTGGCCTCTTGCCAGAGCCGAACCAAGCAACCTACCTGCAACACACGACCTGCTCGATTTTCACAGGAAGATATTTTGACAAGATATCTGATGTTCTCCTTATCAAGCACCTGTAGAGGCAGAACATGGTTATTTCCCAACAATAGTGTTTAATTAAATTTATGTACACACATACGCACGCACGCACATCAATGTTTCACCTACCATTATATTAGGGGGCGCTACACAACCTCGTTTATAAACATCTCGAGAGGAAAGCAACTCACTGCAGCCACTACTAATGATACAACCTGGCAGCTCACAAATCTGCACTAACTCTGTTTTGTTTTCGCAAAAAAATAGCTTAAGTTTTCCATAATAACATTAGGGCTGCAACTAGCGATTATTTTAATAATCGATTAATCGGATAAAAACAATATAATTTTAAAGCATTAATTTGCAACATTACAAAAACAGAACTGACAGTGCAAATTTACAGTGCAACAAATCTTAACAATAAAGAACTTATAAAAAATAAAGAAATACAAATCAGAAGTTACAGAAGTTACAGAAGTAACCACTCAATGTTTTAACGGATAACTTATGGACTGCACTTTACCTAAACAAAGGTTATTAATTAGATATTGAACTACAAATCCCAGCAACACTTCCTCTGCATGAAGCCACATTATATCGGACTGTTGAACGCAGGTCTGCCTTCTGCACCTCAGGAGATATTTACTCGTTGTTTCTTTTGAAGCCTCCGCGGTATACATACGAGAGATACAACGGGCTGCAGAAGCTCCTGGACCTCCTGTCTGCTGCGCTCAACTCAACTGTTCAGTTCAATACTCAAACATCTCCGCGACTTACTGAGTGGCGTAATAATCGCGCGACACAACGAATCGATAATGAAATTCGTTGCCAACTTTTTTAATAATCGATTTTTTATCGATTCCTTGTTGCAGCCCTAAATAACATTTTTTTTGTTTTTGTCTGATGGAGCAATCTGGTTTACGCTTAAGTGATTGCAATTTTCTTTAATATATTAATTATAAAACCAAAGATGAGTCAAACATTTTTTTTATTGCAATAAAAAATTCAGCATGGACCATTTTGTTACGTCATGAACATGTTCTTCCTCCAAAGTGGAGTTTATATTTATTTATTATATATATATATATATATATATATATATATATATATATATATATATATATATATATATATATATATATATATATATATATATATATATATATATATATATAATAAATTGAGAAAGAGAAAAAAAAGAAACCAAGAATAACAAACGCATCTTTTTTCTAGAAAATGAAAGAAGAATAAAAGCACCCTACAGACGTGCGTTGAGCTCACCTGTTGACGATGCTGATCAGCTCCTTCAGTTTCCCCTCTCCCGTCTCTCTGTCTTTATCACTAGCATCTGCATCTCGACCTTTGAGGATGGGAAGCTCAAACCGCTTTTTAAACTCCTGGGCTGTACCTGCCATCCGGGTGAAAAAGAAAATGCAGAGGATCAGGACCAAAGACCATATTACTGAAGGAGGGGACTGTTTTCGTTTATACTTGTTCTAGTTTATTATAACTTAAAAGCTGTTTTAGCATTTCGTTTTTGAATCTACTGACCGAGGATCCCAGCATTAACAAAGTGGACCAGGCTGAAGTACTCCAGCAGGTCGTTCTGGATGGGCGTTCCCGATATCAGCACTCTCCTCCTGGCACTCATGGCATTGAGTGCCTGGTACGTCTGGTTGTCAGAGTTCTTCAGCCGATGACCCTGGAGCATGCACAACTATTACATCACTCTGTCAACACCTGCTGGGAGCCGATGGTCGAGATGAAATACCTCGTCGCAGATGACCAGTCCGACTTTGCCCTTGTGCAGGACGCCGGCGTGCAGCCGAAAGGTCTCGTAAGAAATGATCAGGATCGGAGTTGGTATTCTCAAACCACGCTGAGACATGAAGTTCACTAAAAAACAAAGATAAACAAACCAATTACCAATATTATACCAAATATTTTCTTCTACAAGTTCAAAATATAAACACTGTAATATTACAATTAGACTAAAAAGCAGAAACATCTTGAGAATGAGGTCACGTCAGTTTTGATTGAGTCATTCTTTGGCCACTTGGGGGCAGCAGAACAAGCAAAAAATACAACAGCTGACCTAAACTCTGCCTTAGCTTGTTCTGTGTGAGCATTTGGAGTTGTGATTGGACATGTGATGACTATTAGAACGACACAGGGGAGAAGTGACAATGAAGTAGCGGAGAGGTGGAGGTTCATGCAAACAACACTGGAGTTATTGTTTGTTCTTTTGCTTGGATTCAACCACAAGATGGAGCTACATTGTGTAAAGCAAAAAAGAGTGACAGTGCACAGGTGATGGCCGGATTAGTGGAGGATGTAATTATAATATAGAATGGCCGTGTGATGTTTAAAATATTGAGTTTGCTTAAGCAGAAGTAAGAGCCAGAGTCTGTAGATGCTTATGATCGGAAAGGTCAACAGTACCTAGTTGTCTGTCGATCTCATCTTTTGAACCTCCGTCAATGGCCACCGGTGACACGCGTCCTCCCAGCCACTTTCCAACTTCATTGTACCAGTTGCGAACCAGACTGGAAGGGGAAACCACAATGGCCTTGTCTATCTCGGGCTTAAGGTCCGGGCTTTGGCGCAGCAGGGTCCACATGAGGGCGATGCACTGCAGGGTCTTCCCCAGGCCCATCTCATCAGCCATGATGCAGCCGTACGAATCAGAGATGCATCTTCCCGTCACACACTCCCACAGGAACTTCACCCCCTCAAGAGACACAAAGACATCCACATCTAAAATATATATATACCCCAGAAAAACTTTAGTTTGTTTTGTCAATATACTGCTTCTAAAAAGGTAGAGAACTATGTTACTTCTCATTCCATTTGAAGTTTCTGAAGAAGCCGCTTTATTTATAGCAGCAGTCCCCAACCTTTTTTTTGCCACAGACCGGTTCTGTGTCAGACAATATTTTCACGGACCGGCCTTCATGGTGTGGGCGATAAGTATGACTTAATAAAATGATATGACCGGCATAAAGACTATTATAAAGTGCATAAAAATACAACTCACCACTATGCCAAGTTAGTGGAAGCCCTGAGCTGGTTTCTCTGCTACGAGCCAGTCCCATCTCGGGGTGCCGGGAGACAATGACCCCCGGCGTGTGTTGTTTATGTTTAGTCTACTGACTCTACTCTGTAACTTAAATTTTTATGTGAACTCTATAACTTAATTTAAACCCGCTTCACAAAGACAGGATGTTGGAAATGCAAGCAGGGTTTTCTGAGCTTTTTTTGTGGTAATCTCAGGATATTCTTGCCTTGATTTTAATCCACAACAAAGAGTTGAAACGGACTTGTAAATGTATTTTTCGGGGTAACTATTACGTACCTTCTCATCATATATCAAGAGATTACGCAAAGAAGGATGTATCCGGAAATATTTCCGATCTTTTTTTTTTCATTCAGACTTTCTCCGCGGCCCGATACCAAAGGACCCACGGACCGGTACCGGGCTGCGGCCTGGTGGTTGGGGACCGCTGATTTATAGGATAACACTTGTGTTATGATGAACGCTATAGATCTTTAAATATTGTTTTATTTTTCATTTGGGTCAGCAAAAAAGAAAGAAAGAATCTTGCTTTACCTCTCTCTGATGGGGTCTGAGCACTTTTCCTAAAACTGGATCCACAACCACATGGACTGGTAGTTTTTCTCTGGACAGGAGAAAGAACGACGACACGTTTTTTTTAAGCTACAAGAACTGATGCAGCAATGCCAGCGGGGGCTATGAAGTATTTTCTTACGGCTGCACAAAGCACAGTTTATGTCTACAAATCCATATAACGGATCTGAATCCATTCTTTAAGAGGACTTACTTGTCAGCTTTGATCAGGTCGTGAGCGCTCAGAGTCGGGGGCTCATAAAGGACCAGAGCGTCCTCTGCGAAGGGATCGTGAAGCGCTTTCCTCACACCCGCGCGCTTCAGGCCCAGCGCCCTGATTCCGAGTGAGCCTGTGGACAAATCAGAGAACAAGTTAAGTAGCTCTTTACCATTGCACTGGACATGAAAGAGAAGGGTGGAACAAGACAAGTGGTACCTGTGTAATTAGGAATGGGAATTTTAAATGGCCTGGAGAGGATACTGCGAATGAATGCTTCCTGTAGAAAGGATTTTAAAAACAAATGAGCCAAGTCAGTGCATCACATTGGAACTATTCTCACACACAGGAAGTAGTTTGATGGTGCTCAACCACTCACATGTTTTTCTCCATCCACACACAAGGGCTTGTTGAGCTGCTTTAGAGGCTTTCTGAAGGGAGAAATGTGGCTCTCCCGCCTCTCATTATCACCTTTTCTCTTTTTCTCCTGTGAAAAAACAAACAAAGTGAAGAGTGGCTGGGGCAGTTCAGAGGATGCCAGAGGACATCATGGAAGATCTAGGCAAAATGCAAGAAAGCATCAAAACAGACATATGAACAGACTTCGGCTCCTTGTGTGAGGATGTTAGGTCCCCAATGAGCTGATACATGTCAGATCTCTCCCATCTGACATGTATCAGCCTCCAGTGAAGCCAATGCACAGTAGCAACTGGTCACGCTCAATGACTCACGGTTCTACATGTCCAGTCATCGTCCTCACAGGAATCCCCTGGTTGCTTCCGTTTGGCCACCTGACTGGGTGCCAGACTCCTTCTCTGTGATGAGGACGTGAAGCGATTAGCATAAAGACAGACACTTCCACGTTGCTCGTCAAAGCCCGGATGCAGTCCGCAGTGTAATGCAAATACAGAACAATAATTCGGCTTGCTTACCATCGTCCTTGTTTCCCGGGCTGTTAAGTTGAGTCTGTTGCTAGCATGTAGCTAAAGCTAAGGTACCGTAGTTACCCACACGCAGCTGAAGCTAACGCGAGCGGCTCTGCCTGCTTCATTCCCAAAGCAGAGGCGCTCATGTCTGGCCCCTTGTGTTACTCTCACTAAATGAAGCACGAGCTGACTTACAGGTATGTGATCTTACCGGTGAGTTGCCATAGTCACCGAGGAGGTGTTAGTCCCATAGAAGACCATAACAGCATTAGTTCGGCATGTTTAGCTTTATTCCGGTATTAAAATTTCGCGCTAAATGTTGTTGCACAACACTACGGCAAGTCTGAAAGGCCAACAATACCGTTGCGCTATTCCTCCTCCTACTTTATTTCTTCTTCTTCTTTCCTATTTAATGGCGGTTGGCAAACAACTGTTTGGTGTATTACCGCCACCAACTGGTATAGAGTGTGGATCAGGATGTCTAGTACTTGCCTTAAATAACAGCCGACTGTATCGCTAAATGTTTTTTGAATTTTACAAGCCCCATAAATGGCTTGTTTCATGAACAGAATGTATTAGGATATATATATATATATATATATATATATATATATATATATATATATATATATATATATATATATATATATATATATATATATGCGTTGATGAGAATACTATGGCCTGACCCTGACCTGAGACGAGATCCTGCTGATATTGATGCTGATGAACCTGTATGTGCTCAATCTTAAAGTGCTGTGAATAAACCCTATTGACATTTTGGTTTGGTAGCAGTGTGTTGAATTAATCTCTCTGGTGTGTAACAAACACTAATGTATTCTGTTTTGACAGCTGTGTCTGAGGGTAAAGTGATTGGGACCCAGAAGTCAGATGGTTGGACTGTTGGGTGTGAGTTTTTGAAATTGTGTGTGAAGATTTGAAAAAATGGTGAGTTGTTCCAGGAATTGTCTTAGCAATAGAGAAAAACTGTAATAAAACAGCTTCACCATTTAGGCCAATGGATAAACATGTTTTAATACCATATTGTTCATTTTAACCCATTTCTTTGTATCTGGACTCCTAAAACTGCAAAAGGCATTACATCATGAGTTTAGTGTGGAAAAGGAAACTAAAACTTTCCAATCAGTTGGTTAAAACAAAAACATACGTAAACATACACCTCAGTTATTAGTTTTTTTCGATTGCTAAACGACAGTGGGCACAACTGGAGTCACATGTGCAAAACTCTAACTACAGTCTGCAATACCAACAGTCACCTGATCTTAACAGTTCACATCACCTGCAAAACTCATTTCAAGCAACACAACTCTTAACACGTCTCAAAACACGCTCAGTGCAGCCAAACACTATGCACAACCCTCACTGAGATAACACACACTGTCACTCAGAACACACTGAGAGGAAAAACACTAGCATCAAACACCAACACAGAAAATACAAACTGTTCATCTTTACAGTTTGAACAATTTCAGTGACCTCATACAAAGTAATATTTTCTTCAAAGAAAAGTGACATTCTTTCCAAAATGAGTCTTTCTGAGCTCTATATATATATATATATATATATATATATATATATATATATATATATATATATATATATATATATATATATATATATGTATGTATGTGTGTGTGTGTTTACTAACAAGTCTAAAACAAGACACCTCCTTAGCCTTTCAGCTGGAATTACAATCAGCAGTGTTTGAAAGGCACAATGCTGAAATCTATTCCGTTTTGAATGTGTGGTTCACAGTTTTGACAGCAGTGTGTTAGCGTTTGAACAAAGTGCTGTAAATCCACAATGTTGTGCAGGTTGTGGTTAAAGTCATGCGATAAGTGTGTAGAGTTTTGAAAACTGTGTTCAAGCAATGAAAAACGAACTAGAGTTTGGTCCCCATGAACTGCTGCTGTGCAGACTGTAGTTAGAGTTTTGCACATGTGACTCCAGTTGTGCCCGCTGTCGTTTAGCAAACAAAACAAACTGTAAAGGAAATAAGAACTGTCTTGTAAAAGCTCATTTTGTTTCATATTTTCCTCAATGTATTTCCAATACACTTAACACTTCAATGACATTGAGATAATGGTTCGGCCCAATACTTAATTATGGAGCCATAAAACCTACCAAAACATTCTTTTTTAAATTGAATTTGAAGTGCATTGGCGTAATCACGGTCACACTGCAGACTAAACCAAACAGTCAACACCCAGCTACACCTGTGCAGCATGGAGCTGAGTTTCTGTTCACTTTACTGTGTGACTCTGTCCACCATCAGGTGGCAGCTCCCGCTTGTTCCATCAGGGGACTTTTCATGTGAACTGATGGTGTCACAAAGCTGCACACTGTGTTCTGCTCTTGTGTTTACATTAAACATGCTGCATGTGTGTATCATCTCATGATGCTGGAACAAGAAGCTGTGTGTGTGTGTGTGTGTGTGTGTGTGTGTGTGTGTGTGTGTGTGTCTGTGTGTGTGTGTGTGTGTGTGTGTGTGTGTGTGTGTGTGTGTGTGTCTGTGTAGGTGTGTGTGTGTGTGTGTGTGTGTGTGTGTGTGTGTGTGTGTGTGTGTCATTTTATGATGCTGGAATGAGAAGCTGCATGTGTGTGTGTTATCTCAAGATGCTGGAACAAGAAGCTCTGATTTAAATAGGAATGAAATATCAAAATAGCTTTCTGAAAAGTTTGAACTTGTTGTTTCTTTGTCCTTCATACTCGCAGCACTAATATTGTAATATTCACTGCTTATGATTGCTTAGTTGAATATGCATCGTTTTCATGTAAAGATGACTCAGATTGAGCAGCGCCTCCATTTGCAGGTGCACCGAGTTATGATTATTATAGTCTGCATATGTTTTAGGATATATAACATGCTTTAGACTTTTTTCAGTATGGATTGTTCTATAACACACATGAATATACATGGATACTTCATTAATAATAAACATAGCCAGAGCAGCTTTAATGCAAACAAAGAATAAATACAATAATTTAAACAATAAATACTCTTATGTACAGTAAGGCAACATGATGCATAGCATCAAACACACAACTTTAAACTTCAACAGTCAGAAAGACTGCTGGTACTACAAGTACACACTGTAAGTACACAACATGTACAAGTACACAACATGTACCTGTACGCACTGTAAGTACACAACATGTACACACTGTAAGTACACAGCATGTACAGGTACACGTTCAGCTGCTGTAAGTACACAAACTGTAAGTACAGGTTATAACAACTTTGTTTTGATTTGTTTAAATCCGTGGCCAATCTGGACTGATTAATAACAGATGTTCATGGGTAATAACTACTCAGAGGGGAGGAGTCTCTAGTCAGAGGGGAGGAGTCTCTAGTCAGAGGGGAGGAGTCTCTACTGAGAGGGGAGGAGTCTGTTGTCTCAGCAGTGGACACATGTGAGTTAAACATTTGGTATTTTAGTGTGAGACATTTTTACATCATTTCCCTAAACACAAACACAAACTTAATTATTTATTCAATTGACTCAACTTTCTCATTGTACAAATAACCTGGATATTTACATAATGAATTGACAAACATAATGTGAATAGATGCGGACAGAAATAAATAAGGAGAGCGTTGCTGGCTTTTGAGCAGTGACTGTTTCACCATATGAATACTGGCTTCAATGAACGGACAGATACTTGTCGAAGTGTTTATGGTTAAGAAACATGCAGAGACACGGCAGACATTCATATTTAATATTACTTCACATGTCTGTGGAAACGTAACCTCCAGAGCGGTCAGCGTGGTGAGCAGCTGCAGACTGGACGCTGTGAGGGAGACATCCTTCTGTTCATTCTGTTTGTTTTGCATTCAAAATGCACACCATCGTTTATTTTGTCTTAACATATGTTTTATTACTAAGTGTAGTTAAGTTTGTTTTGCTTATTTTAAATAAACTATAATCCAAAATAAGCTATTTGAAAAAAACAATACAATTCCATTCAAGGAATAATTTATCATTTCTCAAGATGATTGTTGGGTAATATACAGAATGTGCGTACTGACATCATCCCTATTGCGCTCCAGATAACACTTCATAGGACAGAACGTCCCATTTCACTAAAACTCTTCCTCAAATCCTCTCCTGGAACCTCTTCCTCGTGTCTTGATGTGAGGATAAGACGCATGTGAAGAACACGAGGAGACAGAGGTGTTCATGTGATCTGCCCACAACAGTCTGCAGCATGTGGAGCCTGCAGGAAGTCCAATGCTGTCTGTCTTTAAATGTTGGATCAGTTTGAGGAGGAATACTACAAATCTGCAAATAAAATGCAGATATAATACTAATGTGAGAGATTGGCCTCGTTCCAGAGACTAATACTATGAGCTAGCCCAGAAGGGTTGTGTTTGGACCTTTGTTTGTGATAATTGTGTCTGAAAATGCTCTGCAGACTTTCTTTACAGTACAACCTTAATTTGCTGTCATAAAAACACAAGCTGCTGTAATGGGAAGCAAATGTGAGATTGTGTGCAGCCATGCTGTCATTCTGCAGATGATTCAACAACAGAGGAGCAACACCGGAGTAACAGAGGAGCAGAGCAACAGAGGAGCAACAGCAGATTAACAGCAGAGCCACAGAGGAGCAATAGTAAGAGCAACAGTAGAGCAGCAAAGGAGTAATAGGAGAGCAACAGAGGAGCAACAGCAGAGCAAAAGTAGAGCAACAGATAAGCAACAGCAGAGCAACAGAGGCGGTGCTACCCAGAGTTATCAGTGGAAACACGGCTCTCTCTCTCTCTGTCAGACACAAGGCCCATGCAGGCCTTCCTGGAACATATTCAGTTCCAAAGCAGAGCAGCGCCAAAAACCTCCAGTCAATGTGTTTGAGAGCACTTGCATGTACTAAATAAATATTCTACCATATGACACGTGAAGCTTCATTGTAAACTTTCCCAAGGTTTATAGGGCCCAAACTTTTTTTTGGTCAGATGTGGAAGGACTTGGTGTTGAGCTACATGTGGTCCACTCTCATAAACATGTGCTGTGCATCATGGTCATCACTCCTACGTGTGCAGCCGGCCTGTGTTTCTAAAAAACTACAGCTGGCTATTCACATTCCTGTTAATAAAAGAAATAACTAGATATGAAAACTGATATGATGTCATAACTGCATAAAAATTTCTGCAGATGCTGAAATAAAAGAAAAAGTCATAATCATCGATAATGAAATAATACAAATGTTGAGCATGTAACAAAATAACTTTTTGTATATAGTTTACATATATTTGTGTATGCATATTGTATTAACTGTTATTACATTACTTTTCTTTCAGATTATAAGAAACATAAGAACAGATATTTGAATAACAAACCAAAGTGAAGTGCAAATCATTTGTTTCATGGATATATTTTTGACGAGTGTGTGAGCAGCAGCAGGGACGCACACGAGCACCAGAAGGGCCCAAAGCGTGTCGTACTGTGGCTCGCTATAACAATACTATACGTTCTACGTTGTATACGTTATCTACGTTTATTAACCATTAGCCGTAGAATGAGTGTAGTTTACTTGTCATTACCGGTGGGGTAAATAAAGGGGTAAGCCTGTGTTCATAAAGAAGCTTGTAATAAATGTATAAGGGGGGCCATCTTCTAAATCCTCTAAACAAGGTGGGGGGGGGGGGATTAAAATAGTCCCAACCGACAACAAAATGTTGCTTATTCTACTCAAAACTATTTAAACAAAATCCAAATAAACAATGGAAGGAGTAATTTCTCATTTTCATTGGTATGTTGATATTGTTGACGACCACCGGGGCTTATCGTAACTACGTTATGCCACAGGTCATAACGCAAAGATGATGTATCAACAAATACTTTCAAAATGGTCATTGGACATTATTTTGTCATTCAAGGTCATCTGGGGTCTCGCTGAAATTCATTTCTAGCAATACACAGTATAGAAGGCTTTAAAAAAAATCATATTTCAATAAGAATGTGGAGCAATTATCACTTTAGGTTGCATTTAGCATTGTGGGGGTGATGTCACCGTCCAGGGCTCTTTGTCTGCTAGCTAAATGCGAGCACATTACATGTAATCTGCTCGCTAACAGGTGGCTGTAAGAGCTATCGTGTCACACCTGATCTGAAAATAGCCCGGCGGTGAAAAGCTGTCGCTCTGAGTGATGGTTGTGTTGCGACTATATTTGCGATGGCATCCGACAATAGACCGCTGACAGAGATGTAAACAAGCCGCTCTTCAAGCAGCACTCCAGAGCTACTGTGGTCTTTACAATTAGCATTCTGCTAGGTCGGCTCGCTAGAGGACAGCGTGCTATGATCCAAGCTGCTCTGCTGAATTTAGAAAAGCCTCTGGGGTCATGTCAAGCGTTATGAAGGCCGCCACTAAAATAAACAAAGTAAAACACTTTTGTATTACTGAAGGCTTTAGGACATCGGAGGACTGACTACAGATGCTCTCATGGGGACTTCCCCTTGACCACAGAGTGTTATGAGCTGGAAGGAAAGAGAGCCATCACACCTGAAAGCTGCTTTTGGTCTTATGAAGACTTGTAATCACAAAAACAAAACAAGGCTTTTAAACATGTCTTCACATCCCAATATTTGGTCTTTAAACTGATGAGTTTTTTGGTTGACTTTAAGCTGTTTGGTTAATTTTGAGCACAATGTCGTTACATCGTTTTAATAGAGGCTTTGCATTTGATTTAAAAAATAAATCCTATTTGGCTCCATGGTGAAGGTTCACTAGATAACTGGCTTTTGGCAAACAATGTAAAGTAGTATTGGCTGTAAGCAACCAACGTAATAAATAAATAAATGTAATGCTGCGGTGTGGCTGCATACATCAGCAATGTTCAGACTGACAGTAAATGGGCCGATAAGGTGAACTTGTTTGTTTAGGTGGTGTGACCTGAACAAATGGTGGAGTTGTGTCTTCGTTGGCTCACTAGCCAACAGAACATAACGCCATTATTAAGATGTCTTATCTTACAGAAGCTGATGAATCACATTCTATTTGTAAAACCATCAACTGTCTTTAAATTAAAGTGGATTTTGATAACCCAATGACTCATTTCATTTCATATAATGGAAATATTTTAAAGTTACCATTATATTTCAGGATAGGTTGTCTTTATGTTGTTGCATTGGGCCAATGTTACACAAAAACAGTTCAAATAAATGGTACTTGCCCAAATATGCTGCTCTATTGAACTCTGCACGTATAAAGATTAATGTTCTGAAATCTGTGAGCACAAAGCATTCTCTTATGAACAGTAGAAGCTGTTTGGTCATAATCAATGTGAATGGGCTGCTTGGCTTTAATCTTGCCAGTTTTGTGGTTTTTGGATTTAATGTTTGATGTTGTGTTAACTTCCACAACATTTAAAGTTTACAGGACAGTAATTAAAACATTTCTAATCAGTTAATTAATAATTGGCACAATCATTGATGACCATTAATCATTTGTGAACAAAAGTTACCATTATACCTGCTGGAGTATGTTTCAGTCACAAATTTCTGCATGCAGTTAGCCACTGGTTAGCTTCTTCTAGCGGAATAGCTAACACGTTAGCTAGACAGTTGAAACGGTACCATGACTTCCAGTAACTTCCGCCAAGCTGCTCTCTTAGAAATGTGATCAGCTACTTGGAGTCTCTTTATCCAAAGAAGTGAAGACCTCCAACACTGCTGCTGTAGCCCTCAACAAGCCAAATGAAGGACACAAAATGCAATCCATTATGGAAGGACCAGTACTGATAGCCTCCTTTTCTGTGCTTATTGCTGGTGGCATTGAAACAAACCTTCCACTGCCCCGGGCTGCTGGCAAGCACAGTCAGTGTGGTTCTGTCTGAAGGTATCACAACTCCAACAACCAAGGTGTTAGCGGAGTGAAAGCCAGGGCCCCTGCGCTGAGGATCCTGGTCCAGGCCCCTCACCTCAGACCTCATGAACTCGGGTTTAGTCACCCGGGCCTCGCAGCAAACCGCTCTTTTAACACAATAACTTTTCTGTGTGCAGATGGACACTCAGCCCACACAGCTGCAGTTGGCCGCTGAGAGCCACTTAATGGTCTGCCAGGTAGTCTGGGTGTCCATGAAGGACACGGTCTCGTAACGGGTGGGCCGACAGCAAGGGTGACCGCTGACTTTCTTGCCAGAGATGCTCCCATTGTCCATCAGAGCCTTCAGGGCCAGGTCGTAGTTCTTGCGGGAGCCGTGGCATGTCCCAACGCAGTACTTAAAGAGGACTATTTCGTCCGAGTCGTAGCCGAGACCGAGATCCCGCACCCGCATCTGCTTCCTCTCCAGGCGACAGTCGTGACTGCTCTTGGTCTTCTTGCGATTCCTCCGTGACGTTCTCGGTGAGTTTGGGTCGCGAAGGGAGCGGCGCCATCTGCCCTGCTGGATTTCCTCTTCCTGCATCAGCGGCCACTCCTCTACAAGCAAAATAAAACAGACAGGACACCGGGGTAGTCAAATATTTGGTTCCCAAAATGTTTATGGTAAAAAACAATTTGTGAGAAACAGTGACCAACTATTACCTCCCAAAATAAAGTTTAATGTGAATTCAAGAGCAGTATCATTTCCATTCTTTCAATTCCTGTTTGAACAGATGGTTAAGCAGCAAGGACCAATCCTAAAGCTAGAGCTGTTATGTTGGAAAACCCGCAAGAGTACTACATTAGTAAAATGATACAAGTAAAAACACAGATCAGTGTTGCCAACTCTTTTCCAATGAAAGTAGCTATCAGCTGAGCTCACATTCCATTAGGGCTGATTCTTTACTTACTCTATCAAAAATCTTCAATTACTGATTCATTCATGTACCAGAATCGTTGCACACGGTACAATACCTCCCCTTATAGAGGGTGTAGGAATCATACGCTTTAGTGATAATGACCTAATCTTTGTTTCACACAGAAAACAGAGAAAATATGAGAGATATTAAGAGAATGTTGCATTTACCCAAATACGGAACTGTAAGGCTGAATGACAATCTCTGCTACTGCTACTGCTCTTGCTGCTATTGCTCTTGCTCTTGCTCCTGATGCTGCTATTGCCACTGCTCCTGCTCCTGGTCCTGCTGCTGCTATTGCTACTGCTCCTGTTACTGCTCCTGCTACTGGTGCTGCAGCTGCTGCTCCTGGTGCTCCTGTTCCTGCTACCGCTCTTGCTCCTGCTGCTCCTGCTGCTACTGCTCCTGCTGCTCCTGCTACTACTGCTACTGCTCCTGCTGCTCCTGTTATTACTGTTGCTCCTGCTGCCGATACTGCTCCTACTACTGCTGCTACTGCTCCTCCTAATGCTCCTGCTGCTGCTCCTGCCGCTACTACTGCTTCTGCTCATGCTGCTACTGCTCCTCCTAATGCTCCTGCTGCTGCTCCTGCCGCCACTACTGCTTCTGCTCATGCTGCTGCTGCTCCTGGTCCTCTTTCTGCTCCTGCTGCTGTTGATCTTCCTGCTCCTGCTATTAGTGCTGCTCCTGCAATTGCTTCTGCCCATCCTGCTGCTGCTACTGTTCCTGCTGCTGCTACTGTTGCTGCTGCTCCTACTGCTCCTGCTCCTGCCACTGCTCCTGCTGCTGCTCCTGCTGCTGCTCCTGCTGCTGCTCCTGCTGCTGCTAATAATACTAACACTGTTCTTGTAACTACTGTGATTATTTGCATTGATGAACTTGAAACATATCTTTGAAAAACTATTCCTCAAAGCTAAAATACTCTCTTCAAATTTGCATTGTTTTGATCTCATTTTAATTAACATGTAATTGATTTGATTAAATATGCCACTTTTTATTGTAATTCTTAAATGTAATGATTACATTTGATTTTCGAACATTTTTTATACCAATAGAATAGAACATTTTGATTGAACTAACACTTCAATTGTACCTTCAGGTCTGTTGTGTTTGATGTTCAATTGTAATATTATGTAATGCTCAATTTAATCTAACTTCAAATATGAAGTGATTAAATTAAATTAATTTAAAATTTAATCTGGTTAATTTTCTCACTATATATGAATGAATATTGTATTTCACATTAACTGGCCGAGACGTGCTCGTGAACAGACGTGAACAGACTTGTGAACTCGTGAACAGACGTGCTGGTGAACACGTCACGAGCACGATGTGAAGCACTAACATGTAACATGTTACATGTTACATGGACCCCAGGAGCTCTCACTGCTCTGCAGCTCCTCACAGAGCTCTGCTGGCAGCATTTATCACCATGCAGTTATGATGTGGCCCTCAGCGAGTCCCTGCTCTGACCTTTAGAGACTGAAAGGTGAACAACTTCTCACACTTTAGTTGAAGCATCAGATTAGAATTGAGTTTTATGAGCACGGGAGAGCGTGCACGATTAAATTAAAAGCAGACACGGGTGTTGAAACTGTGAGGGAAATTCCTCTGGTTGTCGGCTGAGTGATGCAAAATGTAGTGTCACGTTGTGGGTCATTAGCAGGAGGGGAGTGGAGCTCCTGGCTGAGCTCCAACCGAGCCCCAGTTGCTTTTTCTGTTGCCAGGAACGTTTCAAACAATGTCAGCTGGGTGGACCTGCCAGGTGTTGGACTGACGTCTCTCCTTCCAGGGATGGCTGGGCCCATGCTGCTATTGTCCTGAGGGGAGGTGTGTTACCAGGAGAAGGCTCCTTTACAGCAACGTAGCTGCTTGTCAGCTCATGCCTCGATGTTTACCAAAAAAAAAAATCACAAGAGGAAAAAATGCACACAAGTGTTCCCCAGGGGAAGAGCACATCACTGCTCAGTCAACCCCCGCCCGCCCTCAGGTACATATTCAGCCATGTCAAAACACGCCACATGGGTTTGCATTATTTCATGTAATTATACAGCTATTCCAATGTTACAGTCAAATTGAGCAATGTTCATGGCGATCACATCCAGCTGAGCTAAACGTTGTCACGAGACAATCTGAGCGTATCAGGGTCATATTTGCCATCACAGTCATAAAGCTTTGGATGGAGAAACGCTCACATCACCACAACAATATCAGCAGTAGCTACACTTACGCTTGTTGTGCCTCAGTGCTTGCAGTTCATATAGTCTTTGGGGGAAAAAGGTATGTCCCATTAGATCAGTGGTTCTCAAACTTTTTCTGTGACGCCCCACTTTGGAGAAAGAAAAATCGGGCCCTACTGCCCCAACGAAAAAAATGGTCCAACTTTTTGAGACACCTCCATCCGTAGTTTTTTAATTAATAGATTAAAGAAAATTGAAATCCCTTTCAAGTAAACCAGATCACTTTGTTAAAACAATGCAAATAAAGTTATATATGGGCAAAAAATAACTCATATGTGAAAAAAAGATTACCATGGAGGCCGGTTGGATCCCTGTTTTCTCCCCATAGTTTCATGTTAAAGTGCCCTTGAGCAAGACACGGAAGCCCCAGTGCCTTACAGCAGCACAAAGCTCTTTAATTACTAAGGATGAGTAAAATGCAGAGCAAATTTCCCCCTGTGGGATTAATAAAGGATTCTAAAAAGAATCTGCATTTCCCCCTACGCCCCTCCTGTAATACCCTCGCACCCCACTACAGGGTCGCGCCCCACAGTTTGAGAACCACTGCATTAGATACTGGAGGAATAATAATTAACTATCCCTTCTTAATAACTAATAATTTGCTTGCGGTCCCAAATACGAGCCAATAAGTAGACGACGCGCTTCCTTCTGCGCAGCGTTATGTTTGGTGGTTGTAATTTGTCCGAGAAGAAATAGTTCCGACATGAAACTGCATCCAACAAGGTCTGTGGATCATCACGAGTCATCAGGTCACATTCATGGAAGAGACAGTGCTGTTGAAAAGAGGCAGACATCTCTACGGCCGATATCTACTACATGAGGCGACTCACAGCTAAACTATCATGACAGATGAATAGTGTCGAGGGGGGCTTACTATGATTTAGCTACTTAGCCAAGTGATTGGTAGAATACAGACATTCATCCTATCTGTCTGCTGTGAAGAAGACACTGATGCCACATGAAGGTGCCACCTGCCTAACTTAACATGCGACAGGCACAGCTACAGGAGCAACTTGGGTTTTGCACAGGAACAGGTCCACATGGACCAGCGGAGCCGGGGAGCGAACTGCCGATCCTCTGATTGAAGGACGACCCTGCTTATCCACATCCACAGGGATGAAACGCAGAGGCTTAGATCTATGAGGCTGTTAGTTCAAATGAAGAGGTGATGCATGCCTCAGAGTGGCACGGCCACCACGCAGAAGTACAAGACAATAGAAGTACAAGACAATGTTTCATGTGTTCCCATTGGGCATGTCATATAAATTCCCAACATACTTAATAATAATTTTCTCTTATTATTGTTCTGGGTAGTATATGTCTTAAATGCTTTAATAATTGTATTGTTGTTGTTGAAACGCCTAAAAACCCGACACGTGTTCATGTCTAGCTGCTATAACAATGATGTCAAAAGACAGGACCAACGCCGAGCGCCTTCGCGGGTGAAATTTGGGGTGAAGAGGTCAACAAAACGGGCAACCTCTGACACGCAGCAGCGCCTTTAGATTCCTGAGTGTCACAACAACCGTCAGCGGGTTCTTTAACCACGACAACAGAGCTGTTGGCACGGAAACATAAGAGAATCTGTCTCTGGAAACAGATTGGAGAAGGGCGGGCACTTTAAAATAAATGATTAGCAAGTGATTTGATAAGCCGTCTGTCAATCAAAGTCACAGGACAAGAGAGGAAACGCCTCCAGGTCTGTTGTGTGTGATGGAACGCGCTGACGTCTTCAGTGGCCGACACTAACTCTTTACTTTCAGGGTGGATTTTCATGCCATATGCATAAACATGGCTAATTCTTTAAAACAAGCTGACAGTTAATGGACAAAGCGGCCGGTCCCTGACTGTCAGATCAATTTATCAATTTATAAAATGTTGAATTTTCTGTATGAAGATGTGTGATGTCACTGCAGAGAGCCTTTACTCAGCTTTTGGTCTACAATATGAGAGCTGATATTTAAGTTATCTTTGCTAATA